>NW_014011121.1:1293-2083 GCF_000611645.1 Monoraphidium neglectum
CCGCCCCACCGTCAGCCGCCCCCTCCCCACCCTCCTCCGGCCCGGGCTCAGTGGCGCCCGCGTCCGCCGCGTCCGCCCCAGCCCCGGCGGCTGCCGCAGCCGCCTCGATTTCGGCAGCCTTCGCGTCCTGCTCGGCCTTCCGAGCAGCCGCCTCCGCCTTGCGTTTCGCGGCCTCCTCCCTCCGCGCCTCCACGCGCGCCGCCTTGCGTGATTCGGCACTGTCCTGCAGGTTTGCCTTCTCGCCTGTGCGCGTGGTGTTATGGAAGTATCATAACAATTGCGAGGTTCCAGTGGGGGGTGGGCCTTGTCTGGGGTGTGACCACCAAAGCATGGCTTCAGCACCGTGCAGTATGCGTGCGTACATGCTACGCCCCATCGCCATGCGCACGAGCCCAAGTCCAGCCGGCTTGATTTCCATCCCCGTGCAAACGCAATCCACCACAGCCCGTGTCCAGGTGGCTGAAGTCTCCCTGTCACAAGGCGCTTGCAAGCTCACCCACTCCCCAACACAATCAATGCCTCACTCCCCATCCCCCCTCACCCGCCAGCCGCTCCACTTCCTGCTCCGCTGTGGCGATGTCGCCGTCCACGGCCCCCAGCCGCGACTGCATCTGCGCGCGCTCCTCGGCTGCGCCGGCCGCGTACTCGGCGCGCTTGGCCAGCGCGCGCTTGTAGTCCTCCACCTTCTGCTTCAGGCCCTCGCGCACGGCGGCGTTCCTCTCGATGCAGGTGTTCTTGCAACCCTCAAGCTCGTCGGTGCCGTCGCAGCAGTCTTTGATGTGTGTGTGCG
>NW_014011121.1:2388-5339 GCF_000611645.1 Monoraphidium neglectum
GGGGGGGGGGGGGGAGGGTGGTTAGTTGCCGGGTTGGGAGGAGCGCGAGGGGGCTTCCGTCGGCTGGTCACGAGCGGCTGTGGCGGCGCACCGCATCGTACAGGTGCCATACGGCAATTTGAGGACCGTTGCGGCCGGGAGACTGTGGTGCGGTGGGTTGGCCCTCTCCGATCCCAGCATTAGCGGCACCGCTGCTGCACCACGACACCCGGAGGGACGCTCGCTCTCTTGCGCCGCTGCCGATCCGGCCTGTTGCACCTCCAGGAGAAGTCTCACCGCAGACACCATCATCCACAAATGCCGTTGACAGCACCTTGGCCTCGTGGCCCCGGTTGCGACAGTAGAACAAGCCATTAGAACACGCAGGGGTGCCTGCGGGACGTGAATAGCGGGTTAGCGCGTATTCTGATGATCGACACCTGTCGAGATCCTCAAGGCGCACCTGGCTCGTCGCTGCCGTCGGGGCAGTCGCAGTACAGATCATTCACGCGATCAAAGTCGATCGTCTTGGATCCATCCAGACAAGACCATTTCTTGTCCGCGTTGGGCTCGTATTTGGCGGCCAGTTCGGGCTGGACGCCACGGACGATGGCGCCCCAGCCCAGCCTGCACGAAAACAAGAGCAGAAGCAGGGCAACGACGGCCCTCATGATGCCCCTACTCTCTTGAGTGACATAAGCCGCTGCGTGTGTCGCGGGGGTGTCGTTTGTGGAAAAGACGAAAGTCGGGTGGCACCTGCCGAGGCAGCTTCGCCACTACTGACGACATGTGGCATCAGAGCCAATGCAGGGATGATGGACACCCGCAGGGTTATCTTGGTTCTTGTGCAAACAATCCAGAAGGATGTGACAAGCTGAAGGCTGCGTAGAAGCGTGTTTACTGGACCACAGTAGGAACAGCACTGTCACATGAGTACGCTGGCAGGCAACGCACGTACGAGCACGTGCGGTAATGGCGGTGCTTTCGAGAGTAAGCGCACCATGTATTTTTTTGAATGGTCGGGTGTAGTAGGTTGCTGTGCAACGGTCGTCCGGGCTGGCATGAGCTCACAATCTGGGTGCCATGCCATCCCCCTGCTTGTCTGCTGCATGCCGTTTGTCATGGCTGGCAGGCTGCAGGTTGGGCTCGCCAAAGCAGTTTTTGGCTCACGCGGAACAGCCTGCCTTCAGTATGTCTGCTGTGAAACTGTTCCCTTACAGGACAGGTGAATCTTGTTTGCTGTTCAGGAGGATGCAATGATTGTGACCTGAATGCTGTAGGTCAGAGGCGCACGGCGGAGTTGCGATGTACTGGCCAGGTGCCAGCAATAATTGTTGGGCACAAGAACGGCCGGCAGGTGGTTGTAAGAGCAGTATGGCAAGTCGAGGTGGCGTGTTACAGCCCTATGAAGCGAGTAGGTCACATCACATGTGCTGAGCACCGTCAGCAAATTAGACACGCAGTTGCATGTGGCCGCTTGTGGCCGCTTCGCAAAGATGCTGCTTCAGTCCTGTGTGCATTGCCGGGGCAGGCTGCATGGAAACATGGTGGTGGCGAAGTCAACATGTATGTGCCCAGTATAGTAATAAACACAGAGAATAGCAAGGGGACCAACAGCAAGGGGACCAACCAAGCAGAACCAACAGCGCGTATGTGGGTTGTGCCACAACAAAAATGCTCTTCACGAGGGGACCAAGGCGCCTCCCCTCGATTGATCAACGGACTCCCAAGCAAAGGCACCCCCACAATCTGGCCGTCTGTCGCAGCTTCCAACCCTCTCAGCAGTCCATGCGCTCCAAATCGATGAGGAACCCGTACTCGTCCGTCCACAAAAAGCCGCACGTCCCATCTGCATACACAAACAGCCGCCCCTCCACCCAGGATGGGTCCGCAAAGCCGGTGCCCGCGACGCGGCCGCGCCCCTTGTGGCATGCCACGACGCGCTTCGGCTGGTGGCGCTCCTGCGGCTGCTGCTGCTGCAGTTGCTGCTGCTGATCCTGCTGCTGGGCGACCGCGGGGCCCTCTGGCGGCTGCCCCTCCTGCTCCTGCTCTTGCCCCTGCCCCATCTCCTGTTCCTGCTGCTCCCCCTGCTGCTCCTCCCCCTCCTGGTGGTTCATGTCCCAGTGCTGCTGCGCCACCTCAGCCATGTTGGCGTACCACCCGCGGCGGGATATGATGGCCGCCTGGGTCGAGCCAAGGGCAAGGGCCCGTGGCAGGTGGTGGGCAGGTGAGGATGAATGCGGGAAAGAAAAGGAAGCCACGGCGCCCGTTCCAGGCAGCCACCACCAACAGGGGTTGGGGCAGCCCACCGCTGCAAAACAGGGCAGCAGACAGCGCAGCAGACGGCGTAGCATCACTGCCGCCTGGCGTCTCCGCACGTCTGAGGGCCCCCAGACGGTTGTGCTCGCACCTCCTCGTCCGCCCAGGGCTGCGGGACTGGGGCGGCGGAGCACATCCAGGACACCTGGCCGGCCGGCACGTTGGGGTCACCCAGGACCTTGGTGGCCTGGGAGGGGTGGGGGGGTGGGGGTGACGTCATCCCAGAGTGAGAGGGGGTGGCCTATTGAGTGAGCATGGTGGCTGGAGCGTCAGCACTGACTACCAACGCGTACCTCTGCCGTGGCTCTGCGGGCAGCTGCCGCGAGACAAGCTGCGTTGCACATCGGGCAGGCGAGTCCCCCTGGCCACGCCCGCTGCACACCCCCAGTCTCTCGCAGGGAGCCGGGCGCCCCGCACCGCCCGGGGATTCTGGCCGCACCTTGATGACTGCGGCGCTGCCGGTGAAATCGTATTCAATTCTCAGGACCTCCAGCCCGTGCGGCCCATACAGCGCCGACCACAGGCCCGCCAGGGGGTGCTGCCGCGTCGGCACGGGCACCGGCAGGCGCGTGAAGTGGTGCAGCAGCGGCGGCGGCGCGGAGCCGCTCCCGCCGCTGCTGCCGCCGCTGCCGCCGCCCGACTGCCTGCGCGCG
>NW_014011121.1:5495-9840 GCF_000611645.1 Monoraphidium neglectum
TGCTGCCGCCGCTGCCGCCGCCCGACTGCCTGCGCGCGCTGCGGCTGCGGCCGGCGGAGGCCACGTTGCCTGCCATGAATTGGAGCAACTCAAAGTTGAAGCTCGACGGCGGGCTGCTGCCCAGCGACGCGGCGCTGTGGCCACCGCCGGCCGCGACCGCGGCGGCAGCCTCGGCGGCGGCGCTGCTGCCCCGGCGCGGCGCGCGCCGCTGCTCCCGGACGAGGCAGCTGCGGCTTGAAGAGCTGCTGGCGGCGCCGCCGGCGGCGCCCTCGATGATGCTGAAGGTGTGCTGGGGGTGGCCCGGGCCGAGGCGGAACAGCTCCTTTACCGGGGGGCTGCGGTGGAAGCACTTGGCCGGTGCCAGCTGGTCGACGCGCACGCAGTCCTCCTCAAATGCGAAGCGATACAGGCATCCCCTGGGTCCCGCGCCGCCGCCGGCGATCCACATGCCGATGAGCTGGGTGGCGCGCAGCAGCTCGGGGTACAGCTCGCGGTAGGTGCGCGGCTGGGGCGCGGCGAGCAGCGCGTCGGCGACGAGAGGAGACGATGCCGCCGCGGCCCCGCCCGCGGCCAGCCATGCAGCCGGCGAGGTTCCAGAGAAGTCCTGGGGATCCAAAAGGAAATTCAGCACCTGCCCTTGTCCCGTACCAACGCCTGAAATGTCAACACATGAACCGCACGCACCCGATTGCACAGGGCTCCCCAGAACTCGTCTACAGCCTTGATTCCAGACACACGCAGCATGCACACACTGCGGGCATCCAGGAGATGCACGAGGCTCGCTAGGCAGTCGTGGCTGAGATCTGCCAAAGTTGAGCCCGCTTCCAGGGGCGCGCACACTGAGGTAGCCATGGTGGCGATACAATACCGCGATCAATGGGCCAAGACATGGGGCATGGGGGCATCAGGAATACCATTATGCTGTACGGAATCGTGCCGCCTCCTGCGTCACCGCGCAGTCACTTGCCGACGCCAATGATGCCAGGGCCAATCCACATGAGTGTTGCAGAGGCAGGTGAATTGGACTAGCATACACTTTGTAACATTTGAGCTCAAACACAGTCGCTGTATGCATTTGAGCACGGTCAACGCGCGCTGAGCGCTTGCTCGGCAAGTGAGCACATGGGTATGTTGCTGACCACATTGCTCACATCTTGGATTCCTGCATCCAGTCATGCGACGGCACAGCCATCCTGCGCATTTGAAAGCATCCCCTCGCAGCAATTTATGCCACAAAAACCACACTACCTTCCAGCCGCACCACCTTCCGCATGCGCTTCATGGACCATCGTACCCGCCTCGCCGCCACAATGAGAGCCATCAAGCCCGCCAGTCACAGCTGCACAAGGGGGCCCCGCCAGTCACAGCTGCATCAGCAGCCGAATGTCTGCCATTCGCGCCTCGCGGGCCGAGGCGCCCCTGCGCACATCGAACGCCGCCGACGCGAGTGCACGCTTTTGGTCCTGCGGGCGGCGTTTCGATTTCGAAGGGGTTTGGGAGTAGAGGCTACTTGATTGCAGGTGGGTCGTGGTTAGCGGGCTCCTTGGCGAGTCATCGAATTGAGAAGGATGAACACTCCTGCCTCTGCGGCCACAGGAAACCACTGGCGCACGGTCAGCGCACCTGGCAGCCGCCCCATGCATGCTGCATTGCACTCTGCGTTCTCTTGAAAAAGAGGCGCACCTGCAGCGTCAGCATCCGCTCCTCGATGGTGCCCCGCGCGACATAGCGGTACACCTGCGGGCGGGAGTGGGGGTGCGTAGAGTGGGGTGGGGTGCGGGGACTATGGGAGTGGGGCGGGGCGGGGTGGTGCAGGGTGCGGACGCGGGGACACGAGGTGGGGTTACGGCTGGGGATGGAGTGGGGGAGGTCGTGCCATGACAGTGTGTGCTGCGCAGTGCTTAGCTTAAGGTTCAATCCAGATCACGTGACCGCGGCCCCTTCCCCCTCTCCAGCTGCGCGACGGAGCTGTCCGGCACAACCATACCCCTCTCTCCACCCCTGCCCCCTCCGCCCCCCAATCTTGCTCACCGTGACATCATGTGGCTGCCCCAGGCGATGCACCCTGTCCGCTGCCTGGTCCTCCACTGCAGGGTTCTGGTGGTTCATCCGTATAGTGCACACGGATGTTGATGCGCAAGCGTGTTTGAGTGTCAATGTGGGCAGGCCAAAGGGCGTCCATCTTACGGAAGCAAGTGGGCCGTTGGCTGGGGGAGGAAGCCCCTCTGGGGCGAATGCAGAGTGCACAGCAGGGGAGGGGGTCTAGCGCCTGCATCATCGGCTTGCGGCGAACCGCCCATGGCCTTTGTGCGCCGCCCCGACACACTCGACCGACACGCTGGTGCCTCAACCCCGCAGCACACGGGCCCCAGCGTGCTGCGAAGGCCAAGCGCGGGCTGCAGCGCGGGCTGCGGCGGGGGCTGCGGCGCTAGCTCAGCGCACCCAGTGTGGCTCCAGCAGGTGGCACTCTGACGCGGCAGTCAGGTTCCTGCGGCGGCGGGGCGCGAGGGGACGCACACTCGCGCGACGGGCCCGGGGCTGGGGCTGCTTCGCGGCCGCCGATCCCGTTCGTCCACCCCTTGTTTGCGCGTGAGTATGACAGAGAGCTGCGCATCGAGCTGCTGTGTTCCCCGACAGCTGGACAGACGCTGCGCGGACCGCGCCTCCCTCGAGCGACGACAAACCCCACCCAAGCACAAAATAGCCCCCTTCAACCAAAGCTCGGCCCGCGTCCAGTCCCTTGTTTTCACACCCAGGCGCCTCCCGCCCTCCCTCCCCCAGCCGCCCGCGCCGCTCACATGCCGACGCCGCCGGCCTTGAGTGACGCCAAGAATACGCGCGGCGCGCCTTGCGCCTTGCTGCCAAAGGCGCGCAGCATGTCGGCGCGCTGCGCGGCGGTGCAGCGCCCGTCCAGGCGGACGAAAGGGATGGAAGCTGCCTTCAGGGCAGCTGCCACCAGGTCCATCATCCCCAGGAACTAGGGCGAGTTTGTTGGTGTTTGGCAGTGTGTTTAATCGAAAACTTGAGGTAGATGTAGTTGGCTTGGATGTGCCATCAAAGAAGGCAACGTGTCTCGCCCTTGCAGCTCGGCAGATGGTCGCTTGGTCGGCTGTGTTGTGGCTGGTGATCGCGCCCGCAGCGGTCAATGGCGCGAGCATGTGAGGGGTTGGCATGCATTTGATGGGTTGAGGTGCACGTGGGTTTGCTCGCGGTCAGGATGTAAAACGACAGCGCCCCCTCTGCAGGCCCTCACCTGGCTGAACACGACCGCCTTGTGGCCGGGCTGAGGGGATGGATTCACGTCGGACACGGCGGTGGCAAGCAGTCAAAGCGAAACGAGGGTGGTACCAAGCAACTGCATCCATCTTCAAGGGTGTATGACTGAGCAGGGAGGCCTCCCAAGCAGTGATGGCAGGTGTGGGCCGCCACTGAACGCCCCAAAGCCCCTCGTCCGCTCACACCCATGCCCCCCCCCAGCCTACCCTGAGGGCGCGAAGCTTCTCCAGGAGAAGCAGCACCTTGCTGCTGCCGCGCGCCGCGCCCTCGACAGTCCCCGCCGCTTCCGTCCCGTCCCCGCCACCGCCACCGCCGCCGCCGCCGCTGCCGCCAGCTCCGCTGCTGCTGGCGCCGGCGTCGCCGGCGCCGGGCTCCTCTTTGGGCTGCTGGGGTGGCGGCGGGTCAATGAGGTCCCTCTGTTTGACCGGGGCCCTGTGGAGTGACAAGGGAGAGGGGTGGTGCATTAAGAGCGAGACGACTGGGCAGCCAGCACCTCGTCGCGTGCATGTGACGACGACGGCGAGCGCGCGGCAACGCGTTCGGGAGCATGCTGTGAAGCGTGTGTTAGACGACGGCAGGAGGCTGCGGCGGTCGAAACACTGTCTGAGAGGTGGCAGGGGCGCTGTCCAGCCCGCGCCTGCAGAGGGGGCACGTGGGCTTGTCCAGGGCGATGACGCGCTCGATGCACCTTTGAGGAGGGAGGGGGGGTGGCGCAGCGGCTCAGCGTTGACCTGCGTTGACCGATCTCAAAACCGGCCGCGTGCGCCACCTCCAGTTTGGGAGGGCATGGGAGCGCCCTGTCACAGTGTTGGCGACGAGGGCCGCCGCCAACTCAGCGCTCCAATTTTTGCTCCGTCCCTATCCAAAACTCTTCCCCTCCCCAGGGTCGTCCCCAAATGTCTGACATACCTGCACCCACCCCCATCCCCCCCCAACCCCACGCACCCTCACTCCCTTGCTGCTACACATCCATGCAATCCCTCATCGCGCACCTCCTGCAGAAGACATGGGCGCAGCGCGTGATGACGGGGAAGTCGAACGGGTTGAGGCAGATGGAGCACTCCTGGGG
>NW_014011120.1:0-9002 GCF_000611645.1 Monoraphidium neglectum
GTGCAGAATCTTGGGAGCTGCGAGAGCACCTGCCCGGCCGCATCAACTCAAAGCCAAGGCGCGACTGCCCTTCCTGCGCCAGACTGCCACATGCCTCTGCCCCACAGCTGCACGCAACCCCCCCCCCCCAACCAAGGGGTTGCAGCCAACCGATCCCAGCGACTTCTGCCGTGGGCAAACCCCCAAGACCCACCGGCATGATCCCGATCTTGCACTCTCCCGGCTTGATGATGCCTGGGCAGTTGGGCCCTATGAGCCTCGTTTTGCTCTGCTCACTCATGATCTTCTTCACCTTCACCTGCAGGGCGACGGGGTGGGGTGTTGTGGGTGCCGGAAAGGACGAGAGTGGGCAGACGGGGTTCTGGGCGGGGGGTTGGAGCGCGCATGCCATGGGGCGTTGCTGGCGGCCCGCATCCGGGGCGTCGCTGGCGCCGCAGCCGGTGGCCTGGCTGATGCGCATCCCCCACCTGGGCCACCTCGGCGAGCCACACTCGTGCTTCAATAAAAGGTCTGCTCTGCCTCCAGAGCCGACGTAAATTACCGCACGCCCCAAGGCACCAAACGCAGGCGCACGAGCGGCCGCGGCCTGGGCCAACCCCAAACGCGCTGCCATATTCAGCAGGCGCTCCGCACCGCGCAACGCACCGGACACCCGCCCCCGCGTGGCAGCCGCCCCTGCAATACACCGCCAACCCCGTGCACCGATGACCGCAAGGCTGCGGGCGTGCTCCCTGCCTGACCGCGCTCGGCCGCCGTGCCCCCGCGCACCATGTCGTGCTGCGGGATGCCCTCCGTGATCGCCACCACCAGGTCCAGCTCGGCCCTGACCGCCTCCAGGATCGCGGCCGCCGCGAAGGGGGGCGGCACGTAGATCACGCTGGCCGTGCAGCCGGTGGCTGCCTTGGCCTCCTCGACCGTGTTGAAGATGGGCAGGCCCAGGTGGGTGCTGCCGCCCTTCTTGGGCGTAACGCCGCCGACCATCTGGGTGCCATACGCGATGGCCTGGCGGCGGCGGCGGCGGCGGCGAGGCGGGACCGGGGTGTGGGTGCGCGGCAGTGGCGGCTGGGTGAGAGGCGGGGGGCCTCGCCGCTTCTGAAGTCGCCGGCGGGCCCGGCAGTTGCGCGGACGAGTCGCACAGCCTTGGAGAACACCGGCGACAAGGGCGGAAGGGCGTTGCGGGCGCCCAGGCTTGCCTGTGTCTGCGCTCATGTCCCCACCTGCTCTGTGTGAAAGGTGCCATTCTTGCCGGTGATGCCCTGGCAGATCACCTTGGTGGTCTTGTCTACGAAAACGGCGGGGCCTGCGGCCTGTCCGGCAGGGGCGCGGGCGTGGTCAAGGCGGTGAGGCATCGAGTGTTTGCTGCTTGCTGCACGTGGCCGTGAGCTCTGCATTCCTGCAAGACTGAACAGCTCTTAGGAAGGCGACGTGGTCGTGAGGGCGTCACGCCCGGCCCGCCCGGCCCGCCTGCGAACGCAGCACTCCTCACCTGCGAGAAGTGCCGCACCCCTAGCGCTGCCTGCTGCAGCGCCGCTAGGACGCCCCTGCGATCAAAAGAGCCATACATCAGTGCCTTCATACGGCCGCACCGACAGCTCTCAGCTCTGGGAGGGCTTGCCTTGCCATCCGCCGAGTGATCTCCGTTGCTGTCCGGCTAGACCGCGCTGCCGCTTACAGCGCAGGTATTATTTTATCACAAATTCCTCAAGAGATCCGCAACAAAGACTTTGCACCTACACCGCTCTGAGGATCTCGATGATGGCGATGGGGCGCTGAAACGATATTATGCTCTCCCTGGAGAAAAGGCAGCGTAGATACAACCGCACAAGCAACGCGACTGCATCACCACTAAGTTGGTACGGTAGTTGGACAGTGCCTGCAACGCATTGTGCGTCACCATTGGCGGTTGTGCACGCAATGCGGTGTGTCTGCTGGATCCCCGAAATCAACACCACCACCAATCCACTAACACCGCACCCGGCCGGGTGCAAGCTCTGAGCCAATGCACGACGGGGCGCCACGGATTGGGGAAACCATGTCACATGATGTGCTGTCACGACGGAGCGGCTGCACCTCTGCGCCAAAGGCCAGCATAGCAGGCACTTGCGCTGACAGCCCCGTGCTTCCTTACATGCTCAGGCATACAAGGAAGGAATAGCACGTATCCTGACATATCTGCGTTGCCTGTTCTCGCGTCACTGCTGTGAGACCTTGGACTATCCTGCACTCAGCAGTGCCTGCACCACCTGTTCTGGCGAAGCTGGCTATTGAATTTCCAATAAGACTGCGTTGCTGGGCGCCCTCTGCGGTTTGCCGCGGCCCAATCATTTGCAGGCGTGCTTTGATCAGAACAGCTTGAGAAGTGGGTGTTTACCACAGAGGGGGGAATAAGATGCAGAACAGGGAGTGGCGCACAATGAGACGACCCACATTACGCCTAAAGGAGCGCAACCGTCTCTGAAGAGCGATCTGACGTTGTGTGTCGAACTGATGGACATGCGAGCAAACAAGGTTGACACCAAGGATAAAGAAAACAGCACGCCAAAAACACGCGCCAATGCCGCCCTGGCAGCGTTGGGGACGAGCGCACGTCACAAGGGCGGGGGCTGCGAACAAACAGCAGAGGGAGAAAGGGGTGGCGGTCCGCCAAAGCGCCAGGTCCCGCCGCCGGAATGGCTAGCCGGCGGGGCCGCGGCGATGACAGATTCCATGTGACGGCAGGGCCACGCACAGCCGCATGAGGACCCCAGGACGCCCGCGACAGGGCGACCTCAAGCTGCCCCTCCGCAAGCCAGTGCGACTCCAACAAGACACAGGTGAGCCGGGGGACGGCCACAAGGGGCTGGGGTGCATAGTCGGCAGGCGGGCAGGCCGAGGCCAGCAGTCGGCCACCATGCAGGCTCTAGCACCAGGCGGCAGGACCGCGCCCGACGCAGGTGCCCGCCGGACAAGAACTCGATTGAAGAAACACGAGAAACACGAGCGAAAGAAGGGGATAATCCAGGGTGTCAAAGGGTCGCGAGGCAGTCAAGGGGGGGGAGGTGGCGCTCTCACGCGAGGCTGGCAAGCGGGGCAGGTGGTAAAGCTCTCTCTCAAAGCCTTTGAATTGTTGTGCTGCATTGCGAGCGGCTCGGCGGCGCAGGTGGGATGGCTTCATACACTGTTTTAGTTTTCGAAGTGGAGGCAGCAGCAGCAGCGGCGCCGCTTCAACCCGCCAGGCACACACGCCTGTCCCCAACCCCACGCCACTTTGCAGCAGCAGAGGTGCACAGGGGAGATGGGGCACGGTCACGGCTGTGCGCTGCGGCGCGCGTGTGCACATCACGCACGCAGGCAGGATGCCATAGGCTGTGCAGGCAATGCCAGGCAAAATGTGACCCTTGGCACGGTCATCTTGGGGGACTGCTGCCAGCCTTTCGCGACTCATCCAGCAGCATCACCCAGCAGGCCTCCGGGGGCCTCGGTGCTACAGAGATGCAGGCGTTGCACGCCCATCATGGTGCACGGAGCTTGCAGCAACTTGTGCTGCTGCTTAGCAGCAGCGCAGGCTGCTCTACTTCCGCTGCTGCTGCTGCTGCTGCTGCTGCTGCTGCTGCGGCGGCGGCGATGGCGGCGGCAGTCCTATTGAGGCACGTGCGGCAGGAGCCACCAAGCTGGGCGCTGCGGAGGCGGCGGCCGCGACAACACCCACCGCCACAGCGCACGCACGGCGCTGCGCGCCCAGGCTGCGCCGCTTGAGCGCCATGCGCAGCGCGCGGCGATGCAGGTGCCGCAGCAGCTGCTGCTTGCGCGTGAGGCCGGTGCGCAGGATGTGGAGGCGTGCCTCGTCAGCAGCGGAGGAAGAAGGCCGCCTGAATCTAGAGGACCATGGCCGCTCCTCCGCCGGCGTACCCTCGCGGCTCCGGCTGGCGCGCCGGTCATGCGTCCGCTGCCGCTGCGGCGTCGCCGACGGCGGCGGGCCGCTGCTGCCGCCGCACGGCTGCTGCTGCTGTGAGGCCAAAGCGGCGGGTGCGGCGGCCTCGGCCACCGCCTGCTGCTGCTGCTGCTGCTGCTGCTGTGCTACCTGGGCCGCATGCCGCTGCTGCTGCAGCATCAGCAGTGCCTGGCAGCGGTGCCGCTCGGCCTCCTCCTCCTGCCGCAGCATCTCGGTGACATGCGGCGGCGCCACCAACCCCTGCGCCGCGCCGTCGAGGCACGGCCAGTAGCGCCGCTGCACCTCTAGGGCCGCCTGCACGCCGCGCCAGCCCGCGAGCGTCACGCCGGCCCCCGCGCCCGCGTCCGGCGGCGGCGCCTCCCCCATCAGCACACGCACGCAGGCCTCCGTCGCCGCCGCCGTGGCGCTGAGGTTGTAGCCGCCCTCCAGCAGCAGCGCCGTCGGCGCCACCGCCATGAGGTCCGCCGTCATCCGCGCAAACGCGGCCGGCGTCAGCCGGCACCCGCCGATCGGGTCGCCGTCGGCAGCGTCAAAGCCGGCGCTGATGACGATGAGCGACGGCGCAAAGGCGCGCGCGACGGGCAGCAGCACGCCCCGCATGGCGAGGGCGTAGTCGTCGTCTGTCGCGCCGGGGCCGTCCCACGCGATGTTGACGCTGAAGCCGCGGCCGGCGCCCCAGCCTGCCTCCGACGGCGCGCCGGTGCCGGGGTAGAAGGAGCCGCCGTCCCAGCGGTGCAGCGACATGTAGAGCACGTCGGGGCAGCCCTCAAAAATGTGCTGCGCGGGGCGGGTGGGTGCAGAATGATGCGCCCGGGGGGTTGATGCAGCAACTCTGTGGGGCGCTCATGCATCCCAGCAGCCCTGGAATGTAACAAAGACACGCTGCACATTTGAGTTTGCAAGCACAGCCCTGCAGCCTATCAACACGCCAGCAACAGCGTACACGGCTGCAGAGGGATTGCGGACTGCGCAGCCTTGTTGCAGCAAAGTTCGTTGCAGCAAAGGAGTTGGGGTCCCACCCTCACCTGGGTGCCATTGCCGTGGTGCACGTCCCAATCCAGGATCAGCACCCGCTCCGCCCCCGCCGCACGCGCCGCGCGCGCCGCGACCGCCGCATTGTTGAAAAAGCAGAAGCCCATTGCCGTGTTGGACTCGGCGTGGTGCCCCGGCGGCCGGATGATCGCGGCGCCGGCGCGCGCCTCGCCGCGCGCGACGGCCGTGGCGACCTCTGCAGCGGTGCCGGCCGCGAGCAGCGCAGCGTCGAACGTGTGCTCGTTCACATACGTGTCCGCAGGCAGCCAGTGCGCCGCGTGCAGCGCGCCGGGCGGCCAGTCCGCCGCCGCGCGCAGGCGCGAGACGTGCTCGTGCGTGTGCACGCGCAACAGCTCCTCGTCGCTCGCGGGCCGCGCGGGCACGCGACGGCAGCGCCGTGCGAGGCCCGACGCGGCGAGGCGCGCGGTGACGGCGCGCAGGCGGTCGGGGCGCTCGGGGTGGGGGCAGTCGTCGTCCTCCTCGTGCGCGAGCATGGCGTCGTCCCAGCACAGGATGAGGCCGGGGTCGCCAGCCGGCGGCGGCGCGGCAGCAGCACCGCCGTCGCTTGGAGACGCCGCAAAGAGGGCGTCGTCATCCGTGGGCCGGTGGCCGCACTTGGAGCACCCCAGGCCCGGGTGCTCGGGCAGCACCACGCCAGACGCGCAGTTGACGCACCAGCGGCGCAGCGGCGGCAGGCAAAACGCGCCGCCGGGGGCGACGGCGGCGGCGGGCTCCTCCATGCACTCGTCTGCCTCCCCCGCCTCGCAGCTGCCGTCATACCCGTTGCGACCCTCCTCTGCATGATCCTCCTGCTCCCCGCCCGCCTCCTCATCGTCCCAGGCGCCGCCACACCCGTCATCCTGCACCGAGCAGCCACCCACATGCGCCGCCGCCAAGTCGTCGACGTCGCCGGCGCAGTAGCCGCACGAAGCCTCGCTTTGCTGCGGATGGCTGCTGCCAGCCCGAGCGCCACGTGCCGCGCCGGACGGCGATGCCGGCGGCTTGCCGCCACCGACGTCCGCATCGTCGTCGCCTGCGCTCGGGCTGGCCGCGCGGCCTCCGAAGCTGCCGCCGCCGGCGCTGGTGCTGCCACCGCTGCTGCTGCTGTAGCGGCCCGCGGAGCGCCACGCAAGCTCGGCCGAATCGGAGGGCGCTGCGCCCGCATGCAGCACCTGCACGCCCTTGCCCAGGGCCGCCGCGCCGCTGACATCGTCGTGCCCGAGCGGCGCGTCGTCCACCGCCATGGTTGCACAACCGCGCGCGCGCGCAGCTGCGGCTGCGCGCGCTGCCGCTGCTGCAGCGCCCCACGCGCCTCGTGCGCGCCCCTCGTCACAAGGTCCCTCGCCTGGGAGCTGGAGAGCTTCAACACGGCAAGAAAAAACCTGTTCAGAATTCCTTGGCGACTTTGGCCCATGCGAAGACGAGGGAGCGACACGACACGCCATGCGTGGGACGGCGGACGCAGAGGCCAGCCGGAGGGGCCCCACCTGCTGCAGAAAGAGCTTGTGTCTTTTATCTCGCCCCTTATTTTGGCGGTCCGGACCGCTGAGGCAAGCGGCGTGAGAATAGTCGTGTTGCCGGGTCCAGCAGCTTTCGTTTTTGAAAAACGTATGTAAACAACACAGCCAGTCTCAACACGAACGTCACGGAGACGGCGCACACGCCTCGCGGAAGAGAAGCATCCTGTCCAAGCAAGCTCCAATCTCAGAAAGCAGGCGCGTATCGCAATACACCGTTCTTATAGAACGTACACTCGTGCCGTGGGTACCGAGCTTGGTGATGTCATTGTTCCGATACAGGAGGCGGCGGTTCCTGGGCAGCGCAACCACCAGCCGTGCTCGAGCACCAGAGACGCATGGTGCGTCGCAGGCCAGGAGGTGAACTTGATTGCTTTATGCACCATCTCAACGCCACAGCTGACACGTCGTTCGGAAATCCAGAGTCTGCACGGTGGGGCTAGTACAGGCAGTACCGAGCCCAGTGGCAGGTGGATGGGGGCCTTCCCTGGGCTGCCAAGCGCTCCCGCCGCGCAGCCGGGAGGCACCTCACTGATGCCAGCCCAGAGAGCGCGCCCAAGCCGGCTGCTGGGCTGCCCGAGCGTCCGCCTCTGTGGCGAGTGCGCAGCCGCAACCCTGGGCAGGGACGGGTCAAGCATGGCTGCGCGCAGGCGCCAGCGATTTCAACCGCATTCTGTCGCTTGGACGTGGCTGCCGATTCAAGCACGCACTCGTCAACGAGACGCGCTGCAAACACAGCATGGGCCTGTCCCTGATGCCCAGTGACGTCCGCCGGGCGCGCATCCACCACTCGTCTAGCGGCGCCTGGCTGCACACCCCGCCTTGCCTGGCTTGCTTGCGATGGGGGGCACTCATTGCATGTTGAGAGGGTCTGCAGCACACCCTCGTTCAAGACCCGGCCACTCGGGGAAGCATGTGCGCAGCTTTGACTGTCGACTCTCTGCTGCCCGCCTGGGCCGAGGCGGTGCGCCAGGGCACGCTGGCGCCCCAGCGAGGGGCCTTGGGCTGAGTTTGACAGAGCCGAGATCGCGCCCTCAGATAGATTCACACCTGAGGACGTTTCCCTCTCTACCCTCCTAAAAAAACACAGTTCGCTTCCATAAACCAACCCATGATGCGCGTGCCCTCACGTGACCACACTGCTGCTCTGCCCCCTTCGCCGCACGTGCGATGTCGCCCGCGGGACGGCTTGCAGGCTCGCTTTGTGCTGCGCTCGAGACCCCTGAGTTGTCTGGCGGCGCAGCCACTGATCACCTGTGCGCGACCACGAGTTTTGCGCCGTTGTTGGATGCCGCCACTGCCCCCGTTGCTCGCTTGCGGGCGTCTGTACAACAGCCACAGCAGCACTGCCTTGATGAGTCTGTGCATAGCTGCTTCGAGCTTGTCTCCTGCCAGTGGAAAGCTTAGTTTTGACCATCATGTCTCCTTGCGCGCCATTATGTTGGCCCCAACAGCGCCTGTTGGCGCACGCATGTGGCAGCTACCAGGTGGCTGGCTCGTGGGGCAAGGGATCTGAAATTACCCATGCGGGCGCCATGCTGCGCCGACGCGCATGGAGTTTGCATCTGAAGGGCACACGAGTCAAAAACATGCAACAAAACAGCGATGGTGCATGCGACAACATGAGTCAGAGGCAGCAAACCAAAAGCAGCGGCAAAACGGCCGTGGTGAGCAAGCAGTTGAACGCAAGGGACGTCGCAGCTGCCCCTGCAAAGGGGGGGTGCAGCCCGCGGGCGCCAGGAGTGCCCCGCCACCACACGCCAAACATCCCCGTCACATCAGCCCGTCGAACGGTGCACGCATGAGCGCCTCGCGCACGCCGCCGCCAACCATCGCAGCCGCCACGCTACACGGTGCGCAGAGTGGATGCGCCGGCGTGCCCAGGGCAAACAGCCGTCGCCCCAGGCGCACCGCAGCAGGCCCGCCGCTGGCGCCGCCTTCGGCGTCGCCTGTCGACGGCGACAGCAGCGCCGCGGCGTCGGCCGGCGGCAGCGGCGCGGCGCGCAGCAGGCCGCCGTCGGGGCCGCAGGACACAACATACCAGGTAGCGCCCGCCCCGCAGCCGCTGC
Source organism: Monoraphidium neglectum (assembly GCF_000611645.1). Lineage (NCBI taxonomy): Eukaryota > Viridiplantae > Chlorophyta > Chlorophyceae > Sphaeropleales > Selenastraceae > Monoraphidium > Monoraphidium neglectum. The sequence goes on from NW_014011120.1 coordinate 8,550, forward strand.
CGCCGCCACCGTCGCACGCGACCAGCGCGAATCGCGGCCCTGCGCCCACCGGCAGCTCTGCCAGCGTCCACAGCGTCCGCCCTGCGAGCGGCAGCCGCTCGGAGCCGCCATCCGCGCGGCGCCGGCTGGCGGCGGCGCCCGCGCCCGCGCCGGCCGCCGGCGCCGTGGCGGCGTGCGGTGTGCCGCCGACCTCAAGCAGGCAGCCGCGGGCGTCCAGGCACAGCCAGCGCCCCCCGCGCAGCGGCGCCGGCTGCGGCAGCGGCCGCACCTGCAGCAGCGGCCGGACCTCCTCGTGCGCCCACAGCGCCTGCAGCGTCACGGCCTCCTCCTCCTGCTCCTGCTCCTGCTCGCCGGCGGCCTCTGACGGCGGGCGCCTCCTCATCTGCCGCTCCACCCGGTAAACCACGAGCCCCTGCGCGCGGTCCGCGGCCGCGACGAGCCACGCGCCCGCGC
>NW_014011119.1:0-7358 GCF_000611645.1 Monoraphidium neglectum
CCTGAGTCCTTGCGGCAGGGGGCGGTTGGCGGCGTGGGGGGTGTCGGTGGGGATTGGGGTGAGCGTCAGACGGATGTGCCTGGACTCTGGCATGGCATGGCCCAGCAGCACAGAGCGGTTGTGGTTGGGCTTTGCGGGCCCTTTGCACCCCTGATCCTTCCTTCTCACCGCCACATCACCCCTGACCATCACCCCGAAGGTGCACATGAACCACTCCGCGGGCCGCGCCAACGTGAGGCGCTACTACCACCGCGCAGCCCAGCGCATCGCCTTCTTCGCTGACCGCGACATCGGTGGGCGCGGGGGCCTGGGAGGACGGGCGCAGGGCACACGGGGGACAGCCGCCACTTGCACCACACCTGTCGGAGCTGCGAGCGGGTGGCGGACAGGTGCAGACGGCAGGCCACTTGCGCCCCCTACATGGGCGCGCTGCCGGCGCCCGCCGCTTCACACGGACGGCCCCTCTCAGCTGCCACAGCCGGGACAGCGGCTGTGCACCGCCCACCTGCCAGCGCACTTGGACCCTCCTTTAATCAGCCCGCTCACCTGCATCCCTTGGACCGCGGCCCCCTGAACCTTGTCGCCCCCTCTCCGCGGTGGAAACAAACCAACCGCCCCCTCAGCCCCGGGAGAGGAGTTGTTGGTGAGTCGCCGCGGGCAGAACTGAAGCAGCCAGGCGGGGCTCACCCGCACACGCATAGTTCCACCCCCCGGCTCAGCGCTCGAGCACAACAATCGCGCAGCCGAGCCCGTCCTTTGTGGCAGCTGTCACACGCCCCATGCTTGCCTGCGCACCTGCGAAGCGACTCGCCCCGCCCTGGTCCCCCCCCACCAGTATGACTACGGCCGTGCCTACTGGCAGGGGCGGGAGCACCTGGAGCTGCCCTGAGCTGCCAGGAGGGCGGCAGCCGCCTCCGCGGCCCCGCCCCTCCGCCCAGCTAATGCCTGGGAGCCCTGACAGGCCGTGCCAGCAAGGCCGGCCCCACGTCTGCAAACACGATAGCGGAGGTGCTTCCTGGTCGTGCCTGGGCCGCACTCTCTGTCCAGAGTGCGCCGAGACGGAGGCGCGGAGGGGTCCGAGCCAAGTCTGCTGCAGTGTGCGGACAGGCGCCCGTGCACCTGAGGCAGCTATGCGATGCCTTGCGGCGTTGCTTCGCTGTTTTTCTGCGCTTCGCAATTCAGGAGCGCCCATCGCGTGGAATCATTGGGTGCTGCTCACAACGAGCCAGCCTCCACGTGCGTGCAATTCAATTGCCCCATTGGGCTCCATTAATCATTTGCCTGGTTCTCCACCCAATTGGGAGGCGCCAGCTTTGGACGCGCCGTGCAGCCGCATTCTTTGCCAGAGTGTGCAAGCTTTGTTCTGGGGCGCAAGCACCCATTGCGGCGTCTCGCCCATTTTGCGAGCAGGTGCAGCGCCCTTCGCCGCCCACAAGTGCCGAGCATAAGCGGTTGTTGCGTCTATCTGGACATGCTGCAGCCGTGCAAAGATTTAAATGCTACGGCGGACCCCTTGCTGTGATGCAAGGGTGGCTTCCCCGCCCTGGAGAGCTGATCTTGTTTGAGTGCAGCGCCATCCCAGCGCTTGTGCGACTAGCTGAGTGAAGCAGCCCCCCGCCAGGCCCGCCCTGCGGCATGCGCCCGCTGTTGGGGCGCTTGATCGCAGTGTATTGACGTGCCATCTGTCTGCAGGAGGAGGTGTTGGGTTACACGGGAGGGGATCAGGTGACAATGCGGTGTTATTCCAGGTGTGACGGGAGGGTGTGACGGGGCGGGCACCATGCGTGCGTCCCGAGGATGTCACGCCCCCCCCTCCCCGGGGGGGGGGGGCGCTCCTGGTTCGGGCTCCCATATTGGCGCCATCGGCAGCTTCGAAGTTGGCTGTGAGTGACGGTGGGGTGCAGGTTTCCATGCGGTGTAATTTTTGGTGTGGCGGAGTGACAGTGAAGGGCTATTTGGAAGTTCTCGTGGCAGCGCGGATTGATTATGCCCTGACCCCGCTCAGTCAAGCAGGGCTCCATCGCCACCATCAGCGCGGGACGCCGGCTGCCACCTGCAACCAGAGGACACTTGCCGGCTGATGCCTTGTTGTGGGTGACAGCTGCACTGCAAGCTCTGTGACGACTGTGCTGCACAAGAGGAGTCTAATTGCAGAGACACATTTTGATTGACAAATATATGGTTGCTGTTTTCCCAGTTGTTCAGGCCTCATGCTTCTGCGCGTGACTTGCCACACACACTGGATGCATCGCCGCAGGTAACCAGATGACCCACGCGTGGCGGCAGGACTTTATTTGGCAGCCGCTTGCGGCCCAAAATAACTCTGTGATGCATGTGAACCATTCCTTGCAGGAGACTCACAACTCGCGTCCGTGCCGCGCTGATCGGGCATCTGAGTTTGCGAAAGGGCTCGGTGGCTTCTCAGAAGGCTTGTGAAGCATCGTCATACAAACTAGATCGAGGTGAGTGGCTTGATGACTGGGCGGACATGCATATGGCCTTGCGTTGCATCCTGTGTTGCAGTCCGCACACGCAGTGAGAGTGTCAGGGTGCGCTGTGCTTGGGCAGCTGATCGCGACCGCATCCCTCCCTTCGCCAGCTGTCTTATTTCAGCATGCATGCCTTGCTTGCATCCTGCCGCAGCGGCAGGCCACAATTGCAGCGCACCGTTAGCTTCACGCAGTCCATATTCAGGCAGCCCTGCGGCAGCTGCTGTCGGCCGTCGACAGGGGCCGCCGCGCCGCTGCCGGCGTGGCGCTGGACAGGCTCCACCAGGCCTGCTGCGTCGCTGCAGGCAGCAGCCCCGCCGCGGCGGTTGAGGTGCCCGGCGAGCGCTCCTTGGACCGACTGCTGCAGCAACTGTGCCGGGCGGGCGGCAGCGCACTGGCCAGCAAAGAAGACTTCTCATCATCCTTGGACCCCAGCAACGCGCTGCTGATAATGCTGACCGTGCCCGCGGTGGCGGACGCGGTTTTGACTGAGGGTCGCGTGGCCGCGCTGATCGACGCACTCGAGACGCTCGGCGGCGGCGAGGAGGGCGGCGGCGAGGAGGGCGGCGGCGGCTGCGGCGGCTGCGGCGACGTTTGGGCGATGCGGGTGTGGCTGCTGAGCGGGAATCTGACAGCCGCTGCGTTCACCTTGATGAAGGATAAGCAACCCAACCGGCCTGGTGGCGGCGGCGATGGCGCCGGCGCCGGCGGCGGCGCCGCCATCACCCGCGCGCAGCTCGCCCTGGCTGGAGCCATCGCCCGGCCGGCCGCCGTGCGCGCGCTGCTGCGGGCGGCGCACGCGCAGCTGTCGGCGGAGCTGTTTGAAGGGGACCCTCTCTTCATGCTTGAGAAGGTGTTCCAGGCCGCAGACCTGCTGCAAGGACGCGCCATGCAAGCTCCCCTCGCCATGCCTTATGAGCCGTCGTCCTCCGTCGCCGACCCGTACGTCGCAGCGCGCGCGACGTGGCAGGGCGCGGACGTGGATTGGCTCTGCGAGGCGCTGCCGCCGCTGCTGGAGCTGCGGCTGGGGGAGCCCAGGCAGCGGCTGGAGACAGTGCCCCGCAGGAGTGCGGTCCAGCAGTACGTCGCGCTGTACGTCGCCTCACGCATGTGCATAGTAGTCAGACCCCTGATGAGAGCCCTCGCGTCGCACATGGCTGCCATGGACGCGGTAGCGGCGTGCATTCGCCGGAACGGCGACGCTAGCCTGGCCAGCTCGTCTCTAGTCACCCTAGCCAACACGCTCAATGCCTGGCCCTGGGGCCACCAGGGCGCCTGCACGGCGCTCGCGGCTTGCTGCAAAGCGGACACTCTTGGGGAGCTGCTGTGCACAATCGCCCGCCACGGGGGCGGCAGCGGCGGCGGCGTGGCCAGCAGAGGAGGGGCGGCCGGCAATGCGGCAAACCTGCGGCAATTTGATTGTTCCGGGGTCGGCGGTCTTGCAGCGCAGGTGCTGGCAATGATCGCGGCCCACGAGGCGCTGTTGGCGCGGTCGTCCAGCATCGCCGCCATGCCAGCAGCCGCGGCTGCCGTGGTGGCGAGCTTGCGCACACGGCGTGAACGAGGCAGCGGAGGAACTAATGATGAAGATTGGCGACGAATCAATCAAGTTTGCGTGACAGTGTTCAGCATCATCGCTGGCAGCGGCGCCGACGGCGACACGTGGGCGGCCATGGTGTCACACCTGGAGTGCAGCAGCTGCTGCGGCGCGCCGCCGTGGAGGCAGGGCCTCAAAAAAGCCAACATTCGGCGTCTGCAGCAGCAGCACTTTACGCCGTTGTACACGCAGCGCGCGCACCACGTCAGCAGCAGCAGCAGCAGCAGCAGCAGCAGCAGCAGCAGCAGCAGCAGCAGCAGCAGCCTGCAGAAGGAGGCAGCAGCAGTGGGCTTCAGGAAGCTGAGCTGGAGCAGGTGGCCATCACCGCCTTGCTGGACGCTGGCATTGACGCGATCCCGCCCCTGCTCTTGCTGGCGGCGCTGCGCCCCGGCTGGCGGCCGCAGGTGATCCGGGCGCCAGGCATACTGGAGCTGCTGTCGGCTGCGGTGGCCGCCCCACACCAGGGCGACCCCAGCGACAAGGCCCTCCGCACCCTCTGCCTACTGGCCGCGGGCGTGGCGCCGGCGGATCGCCTGCCTGGCTTTGCGCGCGCCGTGCTAGAGCGGTGCAATCAGCGGCGAGCCGACGTGTGGGGCGGACTTCCCAAGCTTGAAGGCGATAACAACAGGGCCGTGGAGGATGTGTTGGGGTGCCTTGCGGGCTGCTGCCAGGCGGACGGGCGCCTGGGGGAGCGCGCTGCCCTGGCTCTTGCCCAGCTGAGGGCCGGCGAGCTTTGCTTGGTGCCGCCGCCGCCGGTGCAGCAGCAGCAGCAGCAGCAGCAGCAGCAGCAGCAGCAGCAGCAGCAGCAGCAGCAGCAGCAGCAGCAGCAGCAGCAGCAGCAGCAGCAGCAGCAGCAGCAGCAGCAGCAGCCGTCGCCAGGCACGCAGCGGCACTCAGGCACGCAGCAGGGGCCAAGCACAAGAGCTGCAGGGGGCGCAAGGAAGGAGCACCCGCGCAGCGCGTGCGCCGTATGCGGCAGGACGGCGCGCGAGGGCGCCCAGCTGCGGCGCTGCGCAGGCTGCGGGCGCGCCATGGGGACGCGCTACTGCAGCCAGGAGTGCTGCAGGACGGACTGGGTGGTGAGGGCCACCGCGCGGTGTACGAGGCGGCGCGTCACAGCCAGGAGCTGTGAGCCTCAACGAGCACGATGCCAATGAAGGGTCTGGTTCGGAGCTCTATTTCTCATGTAAAATCTCCCGTTACAATAGTTTTGCAACGGGAGGGGGCTGACTGGTGCTGACATGCCACCTTTATCGCACTGTATCACTGTCAAAGCAACCAAATAGGATCTCCTGGCGCTGTTGCCTTTATCGCCCAGCTCATCATTCCTGGCTGGAAAGCGACGGTGATTTCAAGCAAAGCTGCGCCAAGCGTAGCTTCCCCGCTGTGCGTAGTGTGCACATCCCAATTGGCGTGGTTCCGCAGCGACCGCCAGGAGACCTTTCACGTGGCCTAGGCAGAGGAGTCTTCTTTGTTTCAGTCTCTGCCCCTTTTGTGCCAGCTGCGTCCCGCGCAGCTGAGCAGCGTCACTTGGTGTTTTGCTCGCAGCACTGTCGTGCTGCGAGGAGGATTCTGAACATGCTCACTTGAAGTGCAGTCTGTGTGAACGTCGACTTGCCGGTTGTGCTGCTGCCCCAGCACTGCCGCTGCCGCTCCCCTTGAAATCACGAGGCGCGTGGTCTTGACGGGCGCGTTGACCAGCGCCGTTGGCCTGAACCAAATTTGTTTACAGTCGGCGAGCCCTGCTTTCAACCGCGTAAACGCGGAGGACCCGACAAGTGGTGTAATGAGCAGCGGCCAAACAAGCAGCGCACAGGCGACACCGCAATGTCACGAGCAACGCGCGCGCGGTGACGCAATCACGCCGCGGAGCAATCACAAGACCCCACATCGTCCACATCCGCGCGCAAAACAAGGAAAGTTTATGCCAACAATTGTATTGGACGGTGCGAGCGCTCCCTCGACAAGCATCCAAGCGGGCGCACCACAGCAGCCAATCAGCCGGACGGCGGCCGCGCAGCCGGCTTGACGGGGCTGCCGGAGCTGCCGCCGCCGCCGCCGCCCACCGCCCCTCTCTGCGCCATCCGCAGCAGCGCCTGCGTCGCGTCCGGCGTCGCCAGCGGCACCGCGCGCCCCTCGCTGCGGGCCGCCAAGACGGCCTGCAGCGCCCCCGACGCGGCCTGGGGGCAGACGCTGACCCCCAGCTTGACGCCGGCCAGCACCGCATCCAGCAGCGCAGGAGGCATCGCGCTGCTGGGCGCCCACCCCCTCAGCGCGCCCTCCACCGCCCCGCGCGCCGCGGCCAGGCTGGCTGCGGCTGCCGCTGCTGCCGCCGCCCCGGCCGGGCTGGGGGGCTGAGGCGCTGGGCCCGCGGGCGGCGCGCGCGGCAGGCTGCTGGAAATCGCGCCACCGGCGGCCGGGGGGTGGCGGGCCGAGGGCCCGGGGCTGCCGTGGCCGGCCCCCGGGCGCTGCTGCTGCTGCTGCTGCTGCTGCTGCTGCTGCAGGGCCTCCAGCATCTGCTTCACTTGCGGGGGTACGCCGCCGCCCCGCGCCTGCGCTGCTGCCGCCGCAGCCGCCGCCGCGGCGGCCGCGGCCGCGGCCGCCGCTGCGCTTGCCGCCGCACCGCTGGGAGGTGCTGGCTGCTGCTGCTGCTGCGCCTGTGGCCCCGGGGAGCGGTGCTTCGACAGCGCCATCGAGGGCCCGTGCTGCTGAGGGGGTGGATGCCCCGCTGCGCCGCCGCTGTGCTGCTGCCTGGATCCCTCCCCCGCGACTGCCTGCTGCTGCTTCTGCGCGGCCAAGTGCTGGGCCATTAGCGACTGCTGCTGTTGCTGCTGTTGTTGCGCCTGGGCCTGAGCTTGCTGTGCCTGCTGCTGTTGCTGCTGCTGCTGCTGCTGTTGCTGCTGCTGCTGCGCCGCCTGCGCCGCTGCCTGTGCCGCTGCTGCGGCCGCTGCCGCCGCCTGTGCCGCCGCTGCCGCCTGCTGCGCGGCCAGCTGGCGCGCGCGCTGCGCCGCCTCCCGCGCGCGCTGCTCGGCCTCGAGCTGCTCCCTGTGCGGGCGGTACAGCCCGCAGTACAGGCCCTTGCAGACAGACGAGCCGCGGTATAGCGGGAGGCACGGCAGCGTGGAGGGCACCTCCGGCCCCAGCACCTGCGCCACCGCGGACCAGGCCTCCTGCAGGCCCAGCATCCAGTGGTAGAACGCGCCCGTGAAGTGCTGCCGCACCTGGGCCTGTTGTGGGAGATGGGGGAGGAGTGTGTGTGTGTGTGTGTGTGT
>NW_014011119.1:7795-9434 GCF_000611645.1 Monoraphidium neglectum
TGCGCGCGCGCGTGTGTGCATGTGTGTGTAAGTGGAGAAGGGGTGAGCCAGCAGGGTGAGCTGCATGGCGGCCGGCTGGCCTCGCGGGGCCCGTGCGCCCCCGCGTGCGTCCTCACCTGGCCCTCGTCCCTGTGCTGCAGGTCGTCCCACGAGAGGAAGTCCAGCGCCAGGTTCTTGCCGCTGGGGGGGCCGCCGTTGGGCGTGAGCAGCCAGCGGAAGCCGCCCGGGTAGGCGTTGGGGGGCAGGCCGCTCCACACGTCGGAGGCCGCGACCAGGGTGTGGGTGTAGGGCACGTCAGAGTTGGCGCGGGGCTGCTCGGTCCTGGGGGAGGGGAGGGCAGCGCGCAGGGGGCGCGGAAGGGGCAGGTGAGGGTGCGGCATGGCGTCGGGCGCGGCACGGCCATGCTGTGTGTAACATGCGCGCTCAGATGAAAGGGTATTGGCAGGCGCATGCAGCGAGCCTCGCGAACCAGTTGGGATAGATTGACTTGGCATCCTGTTGGATGTCAGCTGAGAGGCGGCAGCGCTGGGTGCACCACAGCAGCCACGGGGAGGGTGTGTGTGGTTGTGGGCCGCCGCACCTGAACAGGCGCACCCAGTGCGACGTGTCCACCGTGCGGCCGTCCAGCATGAGGTGGATGTTCACGCCGGCGGGGATGGGGCTGGGCGGGTACCAGTTGAGCCGCCGCACCAGGGGGACTGCGCGCCAGGGGCGGTGGCGGGGCCGGTGAGTGTGGAGTGTGTGTATGGTGTGTGTGCGTGTCTTGCGGGTGCTCAGCGCCCGCGCTGCGTCTCAACCAGTATTGCCCGGTCTCAACACCGCCGCCGGCTCCCGCCAGGCCGTGGCGCCGCCTCCCGCGCCCCCCTGCTTGCCCGCACCCCTTGCCCCACCTGGCAGCACTATGTTGGGCCGCTTGTTGGTCTTCCCGCGCTCCTCCCTGCCCTTGCGGATGCGCGCGTCCCAGGACATGGGCCACGTCTGGATGTCAGCATGCAGCACGTCGGCCTGGCCCTGTGGGGAGAGGGGGCGGACAACAGCGGTCGTGACGCAGGCAGCGGAGAGGGTGAGACGCCCGCAGGGCACTGGAAGGTTGTCTTGAAGGTGGAGGGCATGGCAGGCAGCGGGCGCGGGGTCGCGCGGCGTGCGAAAGGGGTGCAACGCAGGGGAGGGGCGACAGCCACCCTGCTACTGTCCCCAAGCAATGCAGCAGCAGCAGCAGCAGCAGCGCGCTTGCGCGCGCGCGCGCGTGTGTGTGCGCGTGCGCGCGCACGTATTTTGTCGCTGCTCACCGTCTCTGACCAGCCCACATACGACCAGGTGACCTCCCGCACCGGCCCATAGCTCGCCACCACCGCCTCGGGCCCCACCACCAGCACGCAGCCCTCGGCCTTGGACCACCGCGCCTCCGCGCGCGTCAGCGGCAGCACCAGCAGGCTGCCGCCCACAAACACCTCCCCCTGGACGAGCACTGGGAAAGGCAGGCCGCCCTTCTTGGCGCGGTGCGTCGCCCAGAAAACGGATTGGGGCAGCCGCATGCCGACGCCGTCGCGGCCGTACACGCCCCAGCCGGGCGCCGCCTGCAGCTGGCAGCCCGCCGACGCGACCTCGATGGTCAGGCGGACGGGCGGCCCGTCCGGCC
>NW_014011118.1:0-8996 GCF_000611645.1 Monoraphidium neglectum
GCCCTCGGCAATCTGCGGCTGCTGCGGGGGTCGGCTCGCCCATAGCTCCGCCGCGGCCGCGTGGACCACTGCGGCTGCGGCCGCCGCGGCCGCCTGCCGCGCCGCCGCCCTCAGCGTGTAGTCCCGCCGCGCTGTGTCCGACGCGCAGCGCCGCGCGAGGTGGAAGCGGTCGACCAGCCGCGCGCGCCGCCGCGCCGCGCCGCCCCAGAGGCCCCAGCGCCCGCCGGCGCCGGCGCCGGCGCCGGCGCCGCTCGGCGCAGAGTGCTCCGGGGGCGAGCGCGCGAGCCACGCCGGAAGCAATGCGGGCCGGCCGGCGCCATGGCGGGCGCCGCGCGGCAGGTGGTCCTGGGGCGCCGCTGCTGCCGGCGCAAACCAGGGGGCCGCAGAGAGCATGCCCTGCATGTCGGCACCGCCCACCAGCCCCGCGGCCGCCGCCGGCGAATACAGCCCCCCGCCCTGCCCCGCCACGAGCCCCAGCCGCGCCGCCGCAGCCCACTGCCGCGCGGCCACCGCCGCCGCCCCCGCGCCCCCAGGGCTGAGCGGGCCGTGTGCGTCGCGCCAGGGCGCCCCGCAGGGGCTGACGCAGCCGCTGTTGATGAGCATGGACCCCGTCGACTGCAGCACAATCGGCGCCGAGAAGCGCCGCGCGCCACGGGCGGCGCCGGCGCCGCGGTGGTGGCCATGCGGCCATGCCGGCGGGCCCCTGCAAAGCAGCGGCCCCGCAGCCTCCGCCTCAAGCGACGCTGCTGGGCTGGTAGTCGCGCGCTCCCCTGGGGACGGTGGCGGGGTCGCCTGCTTGCTGGGAGCATCAGGCTCCCCCTCTGGCGGCCCGTAGGGCGCCTGCGGCGCCCCGCCGCGCGCGTGCCGCGGCCATGCAGCCTGCTGCTGCCTGTCCCTCGGGTGCGGGTGCTCGGGGCGCGCCTGCAGCTGAGCGGCGCCGCCCGCGGCGGGCGGCGCGTGGGGCGGCGCCGAGTGCGTGGCTTGGAGGCTTTTAGGAGCCTGCTTGCCATCCCCGTGGCGGCGCAGCCAACCGATCAACTTGACGCGATCCCCTGCCGCAGGCGCCGCTGCGTCGCTGCGGGCGGCGTCCGCTGAGCGCGCGAGCGGCAGCCGCGGCACGGAGGGCTGGCCCCCCCAGGCCTGGAACGCTCGCTTCACCCGCTGCAGAAAAGAGGGAGAGCCAGGGACGGGGCTGCCTCTCGGAGCAGCTTCCTGCTGCCCCTGCTGCTGCTGCTGCTGCTGCTGCTGCTGCTCCTGGGGCGGCTGGCGGGGCAGCTGGATGCTTGGATGCCGCACAAGCTGCTCTTGCTGTGCCTGCCCCGCCGTCGCGGGCGGACGCGGCCGCTCGGGCCCCTGCTGCTGCTCACCCACACCAGCGGCCAGCCCGTCGCGGCTGCCCAGCTGCCCGGGCGCCAGCCGCCCCTTCGCCTCCCCGCTGCGCCCGCGGCCGCGCAGCAGCTTGGCCAGGCCGCGCGGCCGAGCCTGCTCTGAGCGCTCCTCCTGCGCCCGCCCCGCGGGCTGCTCCTCTGGCTGCTGCCTGCCCCGCGTCGCCCCACGCGGTCCCGGCTCCGGCTGCGGCCACGGGCCTGCAGGCGGCGCGCCTGCTGCTGCCTGCCGCTGCTCAGAACCAAGCTCGCGCTCGCGCCGCCCCCGCTGCTGCTCAGGGCGCCGCGGCCCCTCCGCCGCCGCCCGCTGCATCCCCGCCGCGTCCCCCGCGCCGCTGCCGCGCTGCTGCCTTTCCTCGCCGCAGGACAGGCGGGCGGGCGTCGGCGGCGCTGCGGTGCCTGCCCCCCGAAGCGGCGAGTCTCGCCGCCGCCAAGTCGGCCCCACGAGGGCGTCCAGGCTCCGCCGGAGTGGCGGACGCTGCTGCTGCTGCTGCTGCTGCTGCTGCTGCGGAGGCCAGGAGACCGACGCCGCCTTCAGACCGGGATGGAGGGCCAAACTCGGCGCCGCCGACCCCTCCTCTGCAGCGGCCGCCGCGGCCCCCGCCCCCCGCTGCTCGTGCCCCCACGCCCTCGCGCCGCGCGCCGCGCCGGCCTGCGGCGGCGAGCGCCGCGGGGGCGGCCCGGGGGCCCAGTTCGGGGCGGAGTCGCGGCGGAGTGCGGAGGATACCGCCGCGGCCAGGTGCGGCGGCATGGTGTGGCTCCGCAGGTCGAGGATTTGAGAGGCGTCGGCAGCAGCATCTGCCACCTCGCGCTCGCGGCTGACCTTTGGCGCTGCGCGGCAGGATGGAAGGTGGGGGGTTGACGCAGTGGGGCGGGGGAGGTGGACTGTGCACGGAGCGCGCAGCACCGATTCGCAGCAGCTCCTGGTGCCCATCATCACGCCCAGTGCGCAGCCCCAGACGCCCCCACGCGCCGACTCACATGGAGACGCGAGCGCGCTGTTGCGCCGCACGCGCGCGCCGGGCTTGCTCCCCCGCCTCGCCGCCGCGAGCGCATCAGCGCGCGCGCCGCCGCCGCGGCCGCCGCCGCCGTCGTCCGGCTGCGGCTCCGTGACCAGAAGGCGGTTGCAGCGCGCCATCATGAACAGCACCCGGCTGAACAGCGCCTTGAGCGGCCCTGCGCGGCGGGACGGCGGCGACGCTTATCTCAGCCCTGCGTGCGCGCACACCTCAACACCCGGCGCGTGCGGGTCATTGAGGGGCCATCCACGCGGGCGGACGCACGCCGCTGCGTCACGCCATCCAACGGCCTGAGAGGAGCGCGGGTGGCCCCGTACCTGCTGGGCAGCTGCGCCGCTGCTCGTCGAGGCGGTTGACGATGCCGGCCACGCTGCGCTGGAACTCCGCCGCGTCGGCGCTCAGGCACGCCGTCACAACAGACAGAAGCCTGGAGCCGAGGGGAGGGGGGGGAGCACAGCGGTTTTCGGGCGCGTGCAAGGGTGTGCAACGAGTGCACGAGTGCACGAGTGCACGAGCGCGTGAGCGCACGGGCATGCGTGGCGTGCGTGTGTGCGTGCACACATGTGCAACTGTGTTTGGCGGCTGCAATCACCGACCACTTGGGTCCTGCCACACCAAATTGTCGACAGCACCGGGGATGAGGCGTGCCCAGCCGCGCCTCAGCTACCCCTCAGCTGCCCGCATGCAACACAATCAGGCGCAAAGGCATGGCTGACGGGCTGCCCACTCACATCGCGGCGCAGTCTGCCTCCCGCGCCACCAGCCCCAGCGCGCCCTGCCCGCTGCCGCCGGCGGCCCCGCTGGCCGCGATCAAGCCGCCGTCGCTGGAGAGGTGCGGCGCGGAGACAGGCGCGCCCGCGGGGCCGTCGCCCAGCTGGTCGCGGCGCGCCTCGATGCGCTGCACCTCCGAGTGCACGTCAGCTGCAAACGGCGCAAGGTCCCTGTCGAGCTGCGGGGCGCACGGGCAGCGCGGCAGAGGAGGTCGCGATTGCGGGCCAGGAGCAGTGCGGCGCTACGCTTTGGACGCATGCACAAGCCTGCGGTGCTGGCCGCGCCTGCAGGCAGCGCCGGGCGCCGCAGAGGGACGCTTCGCCGATGAGCGAGCGCAGGGCTCTGCCGGACGCCAGCAGGGACGCCTAGTCGTGTTTTACGGCTACGCCGGCCACAGTCAAACGCTGCTGCTCCCGCCGCCGCTTGCGCACCTGCGCCTTAGCGTCAGCAAAGGCCCGGGCCCACCCCCTGCCGTACACCCCCGGCGAGTCCACGCAGCCGTGCTTCAGCTCCGAGGACTGCGGGGCGGCGGCGGGGAGCACGTTACAGGGGGGCACACGTGCAGTTGCTTGCGCCGGGGCAGCTCTGCAGCTCGGAGCAGGCGGCAGTACAACCGCACGAAGGTTGGGCATTCAGGGCACCGTCAACCCACTGAGGGCCCCGCCTCACCGTAGGCAGCTGCGCGGAGCCGACCACCTGTCCCAGCTTGCCCTCCATCCCAATCATCTGCACCAGCGACCCCATGGCCTGCGTACACCAGCGGCGTGGCGGTTCGGCCCACATGCGGCCACGGTTGTCTCCTTGCTGCCGCTGCGCACACAAGGGCACGCTGCCCCAGCTCCAGCACCACACTGCGTGGCTATACGACCCTTGATCGCAACTTCATGGTACTTTCTACGTGGGAAGCGCTCTGGCCCATGCTGGGAAATTGATCAAAGGCGGGAGGCCGGCTGGAGGGCCCGCCTGTGTTCGCCCGCACCTCCAACGCAGGATGATGGCCACTGGGTGCCATAAGGCTGCGTCCTGCCCTACTTTCGGGCCCAGAAGGGGCCCTCACGATGGCGCCACTCCTAGTCAATCATGTTGTTCTAGCGCGGGCGCTTCCTCCACCTAAAGAAGCGGATGTAGACAAAATAGGTCTCCACTGTTACATTCGAAGCACTATGCGGCACCTTGCTGCCGGGTCAGCTTGACAAGCCGGGTAGTTGGAGTGAACTGGCAAGCGGCGATCAAGCAGCGTGCACACAGTGCAGTCATGCAATGCGAGGACGGGATTGGATGCCAGCCGCTACCGTACACGTTAACCATCCATGATGTGTTCCCTAACGCTCCAGGTGCTGCCATGTCGTCACATGCTGATTCACTGTCTGTTGACCCTCGATGACCCAGGCAGCTGCCCCAATGACCGGCAGTGGGCTCTCTCCTGCCAACAGCAGACACGCCCAGGTGTTTGCTGCTGGATCGATCAACCCATGAGCCGCAGCTAACCTGCGAATTAACGAGCACCCTCGTAAGCCCCCTCATCGGGCGTCCTGAACCAAGGATGCCACCCCCTCGGCCCGGTCTGGCGCTGCGCGCACCTTCACACAGCACTGGGGACCGCGTCTGACGTGTGCAGTGCGTTGAGCAAGGGCGCTGCTGTTGGTTGCCCTTTCAGTGGAAGAGGTCCTGTAGGGCCCCTCAATCAGGCTCTGCCACCTGAATAAGGCCCTGCTTTCATGCAAGTTGACAGTGGCACTGCCAACACGTTGACCTTGACATTGGGCCAGCCACGGCGTACACAACACAGACGAGACGACACATGCTCCGCCTTGTCTACCTAAGACCAGCGCGATACAGCGTTAACGCTTGCTCATGCTGGCCCACACACGCCAATGCCGCAGGTCGCAGCAGCACTCAAAGAGTCGGGCGCCACTGGGTGTGAGCCGTCCACCATCTCGGCGCCGTCCGGGTTCTTCCTGGAATCGTCGTTTATACCACCAAACTTGCATATCACTGCAACACGTTCTTATCATAGCTGACTACACCGGCCTGACGCCAGCCGTGCGGGCATCAAGCAGAACGAAGCACGCACCCTGGCCGCAGGATGACGCTGGCGCTTTATAAGAATACGTTACCATGGCTGATGACCGGCCGGCGATGCATGGTGAGGCCATCATTACCAGCACACTTGGCGGCGGCACTTGCAGGTTGTGCACTGCTGTGCACACGAGTACAGGTCCAGGTGGACCTTGCATTCCTGCTGCAGACGCCCATGTGTGTTCTCAGGCAACAGCATACTTGAAGCGCTGCAACAATTGCCACACGCTCAGGCCCACCAGCGGCTCGCCAGGCACGCCTCGACCGCCGGCGCGGCATCGTCGGCCGCGCGCCGCGGCGCGCCGGCGCTTGTGCCGGCGGCCGCCTTCGCAGCTGCCGGCCCCGCTGCGGCCGCCACGCAGCAGGCCGCGATCATGCCGACTGTGCCGGCGCCGCCGCTGACGTTCGCGGGGCGGCCGGGGTTGTATGATGAGTCCGGGCTGCTGCGCTTGAAAAACCTTACTTATGACGAGCTCACTGAGTGGTGTGAAAGCATAGGTGCGTGGCGTGGCGATGGCATAGTCCTTCTACACGGGCAGCACATGTGCACTGCCGTGTGGCGGTGGCCTCAACGGGCCAACGGCAGCCGGCCGCACGGCTCCTGAGTGCAGCCTGCAAGGTTGCGCAGCTGGGCAGCACAAACGCGTGCGTGGGGCCGTGGGCCGGCAGCCGCGCCGCCTCTGCAGCTCCCACGCGCCGTGGCAGCTTTAACAATCAGCCGTCTGCCGCGAATACCGCAACCCCCGCCGTGCGCAGGCGAGGCCCCAAAGCGGGCACAGCAGCTGTGGCGGCTGATGTATGTCGAGAAGCACTGGGCCCGCAGCTGGGCGGACGGCGCGGGCGGGCCCGACGCCCTAAGCAAGGCATTCCAAGCCAAGGCCGCGGCGGCCGCGACCCTGCACGGCGGGCTGACGCTGCAGAGCGTGCAGACAGCGCCCGACGGGACCCACAAGCTGGTGCGCGAGCGCGCGCTCGTCTGCTGCAACCGGCCGGGCCCGCGTGGCGCTCGCGCGCGCCGCCGCACCCGTCCAGAAGCCGAGCGCTGCCCACCCACTCGGCCTGTGAAATCTGCAGGTGTTCACGCTGCACGGCGGCGATGGCGCTGCGTCGGGCAACGTAGAGACGGTGCTCATCCCCATGACTAATCGGGACGGCACCCAGCCGCGGTATACGGCCTGCCTCTCAACACAGGTGGGGGCTCTTTCGGGGCACTGGGCAAAGGGGAACGGGGAGCCATATGCTGGGTGCCTTGGCAGAGGTGGCATGCAGCCAACGCGGGGCAGGCGCCGCATTTGGGGGACCACATGCAGGCCAAATCCCGCGCGCTTGGCTCCGCACAAGACGCAGTTCGCACTGGCGCGAGCAGACGCCGATTTGCAGCACCTGCTTGCTAGATGCAGCGATCATTCTGTGGCCCCCGGCTGACGCGGCGCCGTGCCGGCGCTGCTGCGCACCACACCGCATCCTCCATCCCTGGCAGGTTGGCTGCGCCATGAATTGCCAGGTGCGCTGCGCTCCCCCCAGGCGCACAGTGGTTGAGCCCTGCTGGCATCGCCATCACCCCGCAAATCCGCATGCTCGCACGCTTCCCGCTTAAGGTTTGACTCACGTGCAGACAAGACGCAATAGCGGGTCCGTGTCCGGGCTCATGAGAAGGAGTGCACCCCAAGAGAAGGACCCGCGCATAGACGAATACACACATGCGCGCGTGCGCACACACGCACACACACACACACACGCACACACACACACACACACACACACACATCATATGTGCACGCGCCCCTCACAAACACGTCATCGCGTGCGCGCACGTCCAGTGTTGCAAGCTACACGCCGCCTGGCGTCACACGCCCGCGCGCCCTCCTTTCCACACTACATACATGCGTGCTGCCCCTCCTCCCCCCCAAAAAAAAGTTCTGTTTCACGGGGAGGATGGGTCTTCTTGGAAACCTCAGCGCGGCGCAGGTCGTGGAGCAGGTCGTCGAGGCGCGCCGCTGGCTGGCTCAGCAGCAGCAGCAACAGAAGCAGCAGCAGCGGCAGCAGCAACAGCAGCAGCAGCTTGAGGAGGAGGGGCGCGAGGACGAGCGGCGGCGGCTGGGGGAGCGCGTGGGCAGCGGCGGCCTCGCCAGCGCGAGCGGTGGCGACGGCGTTCCTGACGACGCCGACGGTGGCGGCAGGCGGCGGAAGGGCGTCAGGGGGTCGTGGGCGGCGGCCCCGGCGCGAATCAGCAACATCGTCTTCATGGGAATGGGGGAGCCCCTGGCAAACCTGCCCGTGAGTGGCAACAAGCTGCTTCACACAGCCAATGTAATGTCCCGCCTGGACGCCACAAACAGCAGTGTGACAATTTGAGCGAGGTGTTGCCTCCTGCCTTCAAGCGTGCTTACGTGTCGGGACGAGGCTCGCTGGACGGCGTATCACCCACCTCCCTACCAGCCCCATCCACTTGTCTCACCCTGCACAGGCGGTGATGCCCGCGCTGGACATCCTCTGCTCGCCGGCCGGCCTGGCGCTATCCAAGAGCAAGGTTATCGTGTCGACGGTGCGTTCCCTCCCCCACGCGCCCCTATGCCCTCGACCCCACGCGGCCTGCCCATGAGAGCATGCGCGAGCTCCACGCCCGCCGCCCTCCACTTCCCCTCCTCCCTGCGCCCCGCGGCCCCCGTGGCGCGCTCGGCCCCCCTTCATCGTTCACATCATCCTGTGCACATGCATGGGCCATGCCACATCAGCGCGCACAGGTGGCACATGCATCGTGCCTCCCGCCCCCGCGCGCCGCCGACCTGAAATCCCCAGCCCTGAATGCCCCTGCCCTTGAAACCCCTTCCCTTGACACCCCGCCCTCGAAACCCTCGCCTTCAAATTCCCCGTTCCTCAAAAACCCCGCCCTCGAAACCTATGCCCCCACAACCCCCGCCCTTGACCCCTCCCCCCAAAAGGTCGGCCTGGTACCCCAGCTGCGGGAGCTCCACGCGAGCGGCAAGGCCAAGGTGGCCGTCTCCCTCCACGCGACCACCGACGAGGTGCGCTCCTGGATCGCGCCGGTCAACCGCAAGCACGACCTGGCCGAGCTGATGGGGGCCCTCGCGGAGATGTTCCCGCGCTCGCTGGCGACGACGCCGGGGAAGAGCGACCACTTTGTGTGCATCGAGTACGTGATGCTCGCGGTGAGCCGATGGGCCGCAGGCCGCGTCAGGGGGGGGGGCTGACGCCGCGCGTCCAGCGCGGGCTTTGCGGCGCGTCCGGCGCGAGGCTTTTGGATTGGGGCGCGAGGGCGTGGGGCCATCACCTTTCGGCACCTCTAGGCGGTTTTCTTTCCGGCCGCGGGCGCCCCCTGCCCTTCTCGTTGTGCAACGGCCTCGACCCTGAAACTGCCCCGATGCCATGAGCCGTGGCGGCGTGGTCTTCATCATCCTCTCCACACAACCCCCTGGCCTGTACCGCACCCCCCCCTCTCTTTACTGCAAAAGGATGTCAACGACACCGACGATGACGCGCGGCGGCTTCTGGAGATGACTGAACCCATCTACTGCATGGTGAGGCGCTGGGCGTTCTTCGGGGCCCGATTGGGTTTTGACTGGCACTCAGGGGTATTGGCCACGAGGCGGCTGCGCGGGGCTCGGTCGCCATGCTTGCGAAGGGACTAGACTCTGGCACACCTGTGCCATTTACTGCATGCAGCGTGGCCAGTCTCGCGCGGTCCGCAAGCCCTTCCCCCCCTCCTCCCGCACCCCCACCC
>NW_014011117.1:0-8993 GCF_000611645.1 Monoraphidium neglectum
CCCCACCCGTGCCACCCCCCAGCCCGCAAGCCCGCCGCCCCCGCGCCCGCGCCGATGCCGGAGGCGCCCCCGTCACCCGACGACATCGGTGACATCCCATCCGTCGTCGCCACCCGCGGCCGCCACGCCACGATGATGGGCGCGGCCGGGCCGGCGTTCAGGGACGGGCGGAGGACGCTGGGGCGCCACGTGGACGACTTTCAGCAGCAGCAGCAGCAGCAGCAGCAGCAGCGGGGGCAGCCGCCGCCGACGCTCCTCGCGACGGGCGCGTCCGTCGGGCCGCTGCCGCCGCGGCCGTTCGGCGGGCAGATCGGGCTGCACGCGAATGGCGCCGCCCCGCGGCCGCCCCACCCCGGCGCCGCGCCGCCGCCGCGGCAGGGGCAGCTGCCGCAGCCGCCGCCGCCGCACCTGGTGCCGGAAAACCTGCTGCCCCCCACGCCGTTCGCCGCGGCCGAGTCCCCCGCGCCCCGGCCGCACCACCACAACCACAGCCACCCCCAGCAGCAGCAGCAGCAGCAGCGGCAGCAGCACCAGCAGCAGCACCAGCAGCAGCAGCAGCAGCAGCAACCTCGGATTCGCGCCGCCAGCCTGGATGATGACGAGGAGATGCTCCTTGCAAACCTCGACGACTCCCCGCCCCGCGGCGCCGCCGCCGCGGCCAACGCCGCTGGCTCGCGGCCGTCCCCTGAATACTCACCCCCTGACCCTGTCTACTCCCCCAAACGAGACGACGCCGGCGGCGACGAGGACGGCCCGCCGCTGCAGCTGCTGGGGTCTGGGGCCTCGGCGCTGGTTGCGGCGCGGCGGCGGCCGTTGCTGGACGCTGACGAGGAGGCTGGCGGGGACGAGGAGGACGACGTGTACGCGGGCGTGTACTACAACCCGAGCGAGCTGGGCGGCATCGACGAGATCTGAGATCTCGGGGGTGATCTGAGATCTCAGGGATGAGCTGAGAGCAGGTGGACGGATCCGATGGTTGAGGAGGAGCAGTAGCCAGGGGCTCTTCGAGGTTGCAGCGAACTCTGAGGAGCAGGGCCGAGCGCCGCGGCGCCTTCGCCGTGGGTGTGCTTTCTGTGCTGGGAGGAGGGTAATCCAATTATGTGTTTGCTGCCCAGGTGTTTGTTAGTGGCTGGCAATGCTGGCGGAAGATTGGTCCGTGCACAACGGGCTGCCTCATCGTCTCAGCAAGCTCCCTATGTACCAGAAAGGGAGTTCTCAGCTGCAGCCAGGTGCTTGCGGCAGGCAGGGGCCGACCGGCGACGGCCAGTGATCTCAAGTCGAGGCGGTGCGACTTTTGCTCAAGTGCCACCCCCAGCTGCAGCACTCAGGAGTCTGAAAATTGACAGCAGTCAAATAATGAGTTGACAGCAGTCAATAATGCATGCAAGGAGTCCTTGTGGTACCAAGGTGCATGTGGCGGACAAGGGCGAACCTGAAGGTAGAGATTTGGTACGACGTATTAGTCATGGTTGTGGGCACTTGTTGCGGGCAGTGATCATGCCTGCTGAAGGACACATGAAGCGTACAGACGCCCTGATCTGAGAACTCGGTCCTGGGCGCTGCTGTGACCCTAGGGGTGGCGGCGATGCTGGCTGGCGTGATCGGACGCGGCGCTGGGTTGACTTTTGCAGCGCCGCAGTGGGTCCTAGGGGCCAACCGAAAGGCGTGCACTCTTACTGACGCATGCGCGGGCCTGAAAAATCCATGATATGTACAGTGTTTAGCGAGCCAAGCGGCTGGAGGGACCGCAGGATTCCTGACAACAAGCGCATGCATCATGTTACACAGCTCGCAACTTTGGTGCACTCACAACAGCACCACAAAACAACCAGGAAAAGCTGCGGCTTGAAAACTGAGACAGCCACCAGACGTGCTGCGGCCACGAAAAAAGTGCACAGCCGCAGTCTAGAAACTGGGGGCCTCATGGGTTGGTGCGAAATTGCGCCAGGCCGCCTGCTAACAGGTGATGAGGATGGGCACGCTTTGCTTGCACACAGGCTACGCGCTCACAATGGTGTTTTGTTTCAACACAAAACCAGACGGTGGGCAGCATGCACATAATGGCAACGGCTTTGCAGGTCTCCCGCTGTCCCTGGGCGGCAGGGCTGGAGGATCCTGCTTTAACCGACGATGACTGTGCGGCGCAGTTTGGCGACCGGAACGATGCTGCACTGGAAAATGCCCCAACAGCAGAACTCAAAACTGTCATCGCTTTATGAGCTAGGGCTGATAGAGTTGCCATCCTGCTCGTACGTGCTGTGCTGGGTGATGATGCATGGCGATCTGGCAGCCATGGACCTGGGCAGCTGCCCACAGCAAACAGCCCCCAGCGCTCGTCCCACATACATTTCCAATTGTTTCTGTTCAGCGGCAAGCGGCAGCCGTGCCCACATCCTGCGTGAGGACGTGCCTGGCAGCGTCCTTCCAGCCTGTCCAGCTTCCTTCCAGCTTCCTTCCAGCTTCTACAGCAGCTTGAAGCTGTCGTACACGTGGCGCATGCCCCCCTGGTTAGCGTCCCACGCGTTGACCGGCGTGGCCACAAACAGCCCGAAAACCGTCTGGTCCTGCGACAACGCGTGTGCAGTGCCGCAGCGCAGCGGTGCAAGTATGATTGCGGGCGCCTGTCAGAAAATAAACACAGCCAGCCAGGCCAGACAAGAACATGCATCCAGCCAGACCAGACCAAGCCAAAACCGCTTGCGTGGGGATCGCAGGGCTGCCTCAACAAGCTAAGCTAAACCAAAACTCTTTGGAGGAAACCATAACACTCTCATTTTGCGGGCCGGTGATGGACGCACGTCATTCCCCAGTCAAGCATGCCTCTTTGGGCACCCAAGCTGTTACTTTTCATGTTTGTGAAGCTTCTGGGCAGCAGTTCAAATATGAAAATCCACTCCCCGCCCTCTCACCTTGATGGCGACCTTTGCCAGGTAGTGAGCGCGGTCACCTGTGGCGGTTGAGAGCGGTTGAGAGCGGTTGAGAAGGTTGCTTAAAAGGCGACGTTTGGTTCCCCGTGGCGTGGCCGCCACGCCAAGCACCACAGCGCACATGTGCTTGATTCAAAAATTCTCCGTTCACCACAATACCCCTGACACTGTCGCTGCTGGCGACGAGGCGCTCAGCAGCGCAGTTGCATCCCCGCCATACAGTACATAGCTCCCAGATGTCCCTAGTGTCAATATACTGCACTCAACAGCCCAATCCAAGATTTTCTGAACGGGGCTAAGTACCACAATTCAAGACCCCGGCCGCCCGTGCCGGATTGTCACACCTGAGATGTCATAGCAGTACGTCTCGACGCCGTCGATGACGCGTTTCGTGGCGTCCATGTTGCTGGCGTTGCTGACCGCCTCCCGCAGGTCGGGGTCGGAGCCGGCCATAGCCTGGTGGGGCACAGGTGGTGGAGAGAGGTGATCGCTGGTTGGTTGGTTGGTTGGTTGGTTGGTTGGGTGGTTGGTTGGTTGGTTGGTTGGTTGGTTGGTTGGTTGGCTGGCTGGCTGGCCGGCCGGCCAGTTGGCTGGTTGACTGGCATCAAATGGCTGCTTGGTTCAATGGGGTTGGACACGAGTTTTTGGGGCAGTCCGTAGACAGGGGTAATAATAGCCGATTATTGGCATGTTTGTGCGGTACAGAGGGCTCGTGTCGCACGACTGAACGATGCCTGGGAGTAGGCGCAATAAATCCTTCATGGTCCCTGCCCCTGAGAAAATATCAATTGAGCGCCGGCTAAGGCACGCCGGCGCTTGCTCATGAACAAGCAGCCCGTCGGGCCCCAAAAGCAAACGGCCGCAGCCACCAGCACGATCACGGCTTGCAGGCTGCACTGAACACTTGCAACCCATTCACCGCAGCGAACAAAAGAAAATCGGCCCGCCTGTATGGCCATCTTTGCGTCCGTCAGCCGAGCCATGGCGTAATCCTTGCCGCCCAGGGTCACCACGAACGCCTTGGTGCGCTTTGACCGCGGGTCACGCACCATGCCGTCCATACCCTGGCCCGGGTCCGGGGGTGGCAGCAGAGGGGATTAGCGTGTGTATGTGTTTGTGTATGTAGGGGGGGCAGAGGGGAGAGGGCGAGGGTGGAGGTGTTACATTATTGGGAGGTTCATATGTGCCACCCCATGTCTTCACAGATCAGTGGGCCCCAGATGCGAGAGGGACTGATGTGATGTTTGATGCCAGGGGGTGAGACACATAGTTAAAGTGGAGTCACAATACGTCGATTTGTACTGCGCTTGTCACCCCGTCCGCTTCAATGAGGAGGCGTGCTGGGTGTGCAGCGCCGATCGGCGGCCGGGAGAGGGTGTACGGTGTGGTAGGACGGAGGGCGGACGTAGCGCAAGGAGCAGGCGCTGCCGACGGTCAGCGAGCCTCCCGAATTGCTTTCTGGTTGCATTGTTTGACACCGGCCCCCACATTTTTGGGTGCCTCACACAAGAATGAAAGCACACCCTTGAATCACGGCCAGCACCGGTCAGTACCCTGCCGCACCAACTCCCCTAGTGGACCCCGCCCGCAGGGCAGAGCAGGCCTACATCCCCAGCCCGGCGGTCGCCAGTGGTGTCAGCAGCGTCGGGTGTGGACCATATGTAAGAATGAGCAGCCTGCCACACCCGAGGCTTGCTTGACACCTGACCGCGCATGACCAACCAAACTCGGTTTTGCAACCTGGCATTGTGAATATTCACCAACCAAGCCGCGCCCGCCCCGAGAGGAGCCGTCAAGGACTGGGCTGATATCATCCTAGCCTTCAGGATCAGCCCGGCCGTCGACGGCCTGTCGATGGGGCGCTCCCATGCCACGCAGCATGCACAGCCCAAAGCCTGGGCCAGCAATCTGGGCCAGCACTCGCCACCATGCCAGCACTTGTGTGTTGGAAACAACATGCATCCTGCGCCCCCCCCCTTGCCAGCATGAACATCGAGGGCCGGCAAAGTCGCAGCATATCATGCCGCCAATGC
This sequence comes from Monoraphidium neglectum, assembly GCF_000611645.1. NCBI lineage: Eukaryota > Viridiplantae > Chlorophyta > Chlorophyceae > Sphaeropleales > Selenastraceae > Monoraphidium > Monoraphidium neglectum. The sequence continues at coordinate 4,961 of NW_014011117.1, forward strand.
GCAGGCCCTGATCACCATCGTGCTCTTGTCCGTCTTGCTGACGGGCTCCTCCTGCCAGGAGCCGGGGTACTCGAAAGTGTACTTGGGCTCATTGTCGTAGTTCATGGGGCGGGTGTAGCCCTGGCCCTGCGCGAGATGGTGGGGGGGGGAACGTTACAGGGGTTGGGGCAAGCGCCAGTCAGCAGGACCTCCCCCTCCCTACACCGACTTCCGTTTTTCATGAAAGGACATGCCCTCTTCTGCTGCTGTAAAATCAACCCATGGTTTGCGGACATAAAGGAGGGCAGCAAGGCCTCCCGATCCGAGGGCGCTGTCTATGTGTGAGGCCCTGCGCGCCAGAAATCAGCGACCCGGCTGAGCCACTCGGCAGTGCCTGCTGCGGAAATGGGGCCGCCCAGAAAACGCGTGTGCGCGACGGCGCGCATGCGCGCCACCTCGCAATAAGAACACACCGCTTTGTGCACCAATCTGCACACACACTGCCCGGGGCGAACCCCGGCGCGAGCCTGAACGCAAGACGCTTACTTACACCCACACCTGCACATAAAAATGCACATGCACAGCCAGCCCACCAGGTACAGGTCTGGCTGTAGTGCATAGCCTGTGAACTTGGCCCACCCGTCCGTGCCGCCGGCGGCGGCCGCCGGCGCGCCGTTGGGCGGGGAGCGGGCCGCCGTCGCGCCGCGCGGGGTGAGCAGGTACGTGCCAGTGCCGGCCGTGAGCGCAATGAATGCGCGGCGCGTGACAGCCGAGGCTTCCTAGGTAATTTGGGGGGCAATTGGGCAGCCGGGCTGTGTCAATCGTTGCAACCATTCAGTGGGGTGGAGCGTTGAAATTGCAGCGTCGGCAAATCGTGCACGTGGGCAGCAGGCTGTCACCGGCAGGATACGGGCCGGGCATGGCGGCAGGCTGGGGTGGTGGCTTGATGTAAGGTGGAGGGTGCCAAAGGCGCCAGGATCGCGCGGCTGCAGAAGCGGCAGCGCGTGGCGCGCACCTGCGATGCGTCGCGCGCGTCGGCGTTTGTGTGCCAGGCTCGGCCCGCCACCTGGGCGCGGGCACGGACCATCGCGTGACGCGTCGCTGTGCAGCGGCGCTGCTGCGACAGGTTGGGACTATGACGCGTAACGGTCGTCATGTTATTCCCTGGAAGAAAGCAGCGATGGGCGTCGTTGATCAGCGTTTCGGAGATTGGAACGCGTGCATATGTAGACGTACGATGGGCCTCGATTGTATTAAAGTAACAAAAAACCAAAGTCAGTGCTCAGCAACCTTCAATCACATGAATCTGCAGGGCCGCAGCTTACAGTTGGCCCAAGGCTCTCGATTGGGTTGTTTAATATGTTCAAGGCAGTTTGTCACGAAGCATGCGTCGCGGTCCAGCTTGTGTGGACGGCGGCGCGCAACTGTTGCTTGGAGTAGCGAGCATCCTAGGCGAGTCGCCAGCGCTCCAAAGTGCAAATCGACTTTGATGCATTTTGTGTTATTTTGAAGGGGTTGGAGGGATGCCTGAGTAACGTCGGTGTAGCTGGGAGATGAGGCTGGCATCACCCACGCCTGCCGATGGAGCCAATCCGTTGCACAGTCAATTCGAATTGCATCAAGATCATGGGCATCCCAGCCACATGGCATGCTGGATCCAGACAACTCCCACAAACATTTTAGTAGTCGATCCAGGTCAAGTGCTCGCTGCCTTGTCCCCTCCACACCTCCCCCGCGTGTGTTCTCCGACCGCGCACCCCAAATGCACCACCCATGGGGTGGCGCCTGCCTGCTGACGTCACCAAAGCCAGGCCGTCACCGCCCACACACCCGGAATTACAACGCATCGGCACCCGGCGCCCGACCATGTAACCCGACGACCCTTTCTGCAGAAGGGCACACTCAAGTTACATTTCAGCCGCGATTGCACGAGGGACTTTGCTCATCGAGCCATCCCAGACAGGCCAGCCGCGGCAGACCATGGGCGACCATGACACACGACACACTCAGGGGGGTTGCATTGCAGTTTATGGCGTTAGCGGCGGAGCAGGTGCGCCGCGCCGAGCATGCCAGTGGTCAACAATCAACCCCTGCGTCAGATCAGTACAGGGCATGTCAGCGGCGAAGATGCCCCTGCAGACGCCGCACCCGTGCCGGCACGAAATTGGCAGACGGGGGGAATTCATGCAGGCGTTTCCAGGGCCTGTGCAAAAGCGCTTGTCGAAGCGGGCTGCGGGCACCGCGAGGGGCGGCGGCAGTGGTGTGACGCACGAGCGGCGCTGTGCAGGACTGTGTGCACAGGAACGTGGGGCTGCACATCACTTGTTTATGGTAAGCAAGGGCGTGCGTAAGCTTTCTGGAAAGAAGAGGTGCGAGAGTGCTGGGCCAGGGGCGCAGGGCGCAGGCAACCGTCGACGCAGGAGGGGCAGGCGGAAGGTCCCGGGGCCCGGGAAGGGGCGAGGGCACGGGCGCTGGGGAACCAAGACTCGAATTGAGTCGCAGTGGGCAGGATGAGGGGGCTGCGTCTGCGCTCAAGCAGGGAGCAGGGCGCCACACCCCTCCCAGCCAGAGCGCAGCAGATGCCGCAGCAGGGCCGATGATGACGCCCGGATGCACGCAGCCGGGGGCGCCTGTGGATTTTCGCGGTCCCCCGCAGCGCTTCGCGGTTCGCCGCTGAGCTTCTCACGGCAGCCTTCCATGATCCGGAATCAAAGCAAGTAAAGCAGGAAAGCGCGCGTCGCCCGTGTCGCCGGTCTCAAGGAAAGAATACAGATGCGTGGCGAGCAAGCTGCGCTTCCAGGGCGCCCGACGAGGCGAATGAAAGGGGGCCGTCGAAGCAGGCGGCGGCAGCAGCCCCGCGTGCACCAGCGCCAGCGCCGCCGACCGCGAGACGGCGTGTTGACCAAGCAAGGCTTTGAGAAGGACGATATTTTTTCAGATGCAGCGTTAAGTGCGGCCCGCCGGCGCGCGCACCTGCACACACACGCAAACACACGGTACTGCCAGCGCAGGCGCGCCGCCTTTTGGCGGGCGGGCGCTGCGAGGCATGCGGGGAGGGCAAAGCGGGTGGGCCGGTTTCACGGCGCCGGCGATTGCCGCGAGGGGCGCTGGTGCAAGGGGGCAGGCTGAGCCCTGTGCACATGGCAGCGGTGTGTGGTGTTTGAGGTTCATCGCTGCTGGCTGCAGCGCGTGCATTCGGAGGGCAGGCCACAGACACCAAGGCGCGCGCCTGCAACACTGGCGCGCGACCTCGCCGCCTTGCTGCATGCGCAAGGGGCACAACTTGTATGCGGGGCCGCGGGCAGAAGCTCGGGGGTCAAGCTGGGCGGGACAGGTGTGCACAGCGAGCGAGCCGCAAGATCTTCAACAAGCACGAAACGTGGGGCTTTAAACAAAGAAAGAAGCTGGTGATTGAAATAAGCAACAGGATCAGGTACAACCATATGGGCGCCAACCACTCGGGCCAAGAGATGCCAAAGCAACAGGCTGTGTCAGTGCCTCTCCTCAGGCAGCGGGCGCGAGAGGGCGGTCACGTCAGGCCAGATGGAAAGCACGAAAAGCGCGTCACCCGACCACTGCCGCGGCGGGCAACCCCTGCTTCGGGTGCGGACGGATGCACAGCATTGAGCGCGCCGCCCCCGTCGTGCCAGGCGCATGGTTGCACGTGGCTCGGCGCAGCGCTTGTTCGGTTGCAGTCCTGCAGAGCGGTTTAGCCAGCCCCATGGTCTTGGCGGATCAAATTGGCAACTTCAGAGGCCATGGCGCCGCCCAAAAGGGAACAAGTAAAGCCCAGACAGCCCCTGTTCTACCGCTGCGCGGCCGGGTGCGCCGACCACGAGCGCGCTTCCGGATGCCGAGCCGTGGCGGCCGCCAAGGCCCGCAGGCAATCAAAGGTGCTGGTATCGCCCAACCACCGGCGCCGGCGCCAGCGTGCCACGCCCCTGCTGCATAGGCAACGGCGCCAACGCAAGCGCAGGCGCCGCCGCGGGCGCGAGCGCGGCGTCGACCGCGCCGGGCGCCGACGCGCCGGGCGTCCCGGCGGCCCCGCCCGTGC
>NW_014011116.1:0-2242 GCF_000611645.1 Monoraphidium neglectum
CCCCTATGTCACCCTCCCCCCCGCGCAGGCGCCCTCGCCTGCCACGCCCGCCCCGCCCCCGACGGCCCTCTGTCCCCCGCATGGCGCCGCCTGATGGACACCGGGACCGTCACCGCACCCACCGCCGCCACGGGCTCTAGCACTGCTGGCGCAGGCGACGTCAAGGCGGTGGCTAATGTCGACTGGAACCCCAAGGAGGAGCCGCTGACGACGCCCAAGATCCCGAGCGCTCCGACTGGCGCCGCCGCGGGCGCCGTCGCGGGCGGCGGCGGCAACAATCCGGCCGGCGGCGGCGTCGCCGGCGGCTTCGTCACTAACAGCGGCGTCAGCAACGGCGTCGCCAGCGGCACGACGAGCAACAGCGGCATCGGCAACGGCAACGGCGCAACCAGCAACGCCGGCGCCGGCGTCGGGGTCGGGGCGCGCCCCACCAGCACCATCGGCAACGGCGGCGGCAGGAGTGGTTCCAACGGCGTTGGCTCTACACTCGGCAGTGCCACACAAGGAGCCAGTGGCGTCTCTGCCGGCTTTGGGGGCACGTCCACAGGCATCACCGGCGGGGGGGTTGGCGGGAGCAGTGGGGGCGGTACAGCCGGCCGCAGCGGTCTGACGGTGAACAGCGGTGTGGGCACAGGCGTGGGCAGTGGTGTGACTGCGAACAGTGGCGGTGCAACGAGCAATGCAGGGGCTAACATTGGCCCGATCTTCCCTACTGACAACACCCGCAATGGGGGTGGCGAGGGCGGTCGTTCGGGCGGCTCAAGCAATGGGGATGGTAGCAGTGGGGGTAGTGGCAGTGGCGGTGGTTCTGGCGGTGGGAGTGGGAGTGGCCGTCGTTGATATGAAGGTGAGAATTCTCGTGAACAGGAGTTGTTATCCCGGGTGTAGGTGCTGGTCTTTTGCAATAGGATTTTTGTAACCCACCATTGGTGAGGAGTGTGAAGGTGTGTCCTTGCCACATATGTGTGGTGTGAGGTTTGGATGAGGGGGATGCACGCACGACTAGCACGATTGGGACATGCAGAGTGATTTGCAATGAATGCATCACTTGTATGTTTGAAAATCAATCAGCATGCACGCAACACCATGCGTGTACAATCGTTTTTATTTTTTTTTTCCGGCAAATGGGTGTATGTTTGACTCATGGGGAAGGGTGAATTTCGCCTTCCAAAAGTGTCTGCTGCATAATTTTTCTTGTTTATTATGCCATATGCTGTGTATGGCAGTTGAGCAAATATAGAACTTATTTGTGCTGGGTTGCCCTGATCATTTTGTTGCTAGTGTGAAGCTTTGCAGTAATGTGGAAATGGGTTGCTTAGGCTGTTCTTAGATTGAAAGGATATTGGCATTTGGAAATGTGTGTAAGTACAGTTGCAAAATTATGTTGTCATGAAAATACTGCACCTCACCACGCAAGGGAACGAGGCACTCAGTCCAAAGTACATAACATATTCCCAACCAGACCTGCTCCTACAATACAACACCTAAGCAACTATACCATTTCTCATGTCACCACAACACCGCTTCATGCTGACTCTTGATATTGGCAAGAAGGTGTGCACTCATCAGGAGCTTTGACTCATGCTACCAGCTACCGCATGGCAGTATTGTGCAAGGTAGGCAGGCATGATTCACATCCTCGTGAATCGCAGACATCCTTGAAAAAAATGAAGATGAGCTGGCGGTACATCTGAATGTAATTCCCGTATTTCAACGCGACGCAAATGTGCTGCGGATAAAAGCTCTTATAAAATTCGTCTTCGTTGAAATTTCTGCACATCACTCCTGAAGCTTTGCTGTTGTGCAACCGCTCCGTCCACGTCACCACCTGACTGGAGTGGCAATCATGGCGCTCCTGCAAGTACGCCTGGCCCCCCTTCTGGTGCTGCTCCTGGCAGGTAAACCGCAACAAAGGGCTGCCGTATCCTGGCCGGCCCAGTTGACAGTCGCCAGGAAGGGCTGTGCTGGCATGATGTGACGTCCCTCGCATCTCGCAATCGGGCTTGAGTCGCGCCTGCCCTTGGCGCACGCGCTGCGGCCTGCGTCACGCTCGTGGCTCGCAGCAACCTTGCGATTGTGGCTGCGCCCCAAGGGGCAAGCTTGTGCTTGCTTGGCATCAGCCTCAGCTCAGCCCCGGCGGATGTCACTTCTGCTGTCGCCGCGTCTCGCTCCACCCTCACCCCCCTTTTTGCCCCTCCCACCTTCCCCCATCCCCCCCCCCGGCAGGCGCCCTCGCCTGCCA
>NW_014011116.1:2600-7516 GCF_000611645.1 Monoraphidium neglectum
CCCCCCTTTTTGCCCCTCCCCCCTTCCACCACCCCCCCCCCCGGCAGGCGCCCTCGCCTGCCACGCCCGCCCCGTCCCTATCGGCCCCCTGTTGCCTGCGTGGCGCCGCCTCATGGACACTGCCCCCGTCACCGCCCCCACCGCCGCGACGGGGTCCAGCTCAGCAGGCGCGGGCGATGTGAAGGCAAAAGCCGACGTGAACTTCAACCCTAAGGATGAGCCGCTGACCACCCCCAAAATCCCGGCAGCGACGAGCGGCCCCGCCGTGGCCGCTTCCAAGGCCGGTGGGGGTTCCGCAAGCGGCGGGAGCTCCGCACCCGCCGGCGGCGGCGTCCGCGGCGGGCTGGTCACCAACAGCGGCGTCAGCCGGGGCATTGCCAGCGGAACAACGACAAACAGCGGCGTCGGCGGCCGCACCGGCGCGACAAGCAACGCCGGCGCCGGCGTTGGGCTAGGGGGTCGGCCCACCAGCACCATCGGCAACGGCGGCGGCAGGAGTGGCTCCAATGGTGTCGGTTCCACACTCGGCAGTGCCACACAGGGAGCCAGTGGTGTTTCCGCCGGTGTGGGAGGGACGTCCGCAGGCGGCACTGGCGGGGCAAGTGGCGGGAGCAATGGTGGCACAGCAGGCAGCAGCGGTCTGACGGTCAACAGCGGCGTGGGCACTGGTGTGGGCAGTGGTGTGACATCACAAAGTGGCAGTGCGACGAGCAACGCTGGCGCTAACATTGGCCCGATCTTCCCCCTCGATGACAACCGGGGCACTGGGGGTGGTAGCAATGGTGGTTCTGGCAATGGTGGTTCTGGCAGTGGGAGTGGTGGTAGCAATGGTGGTTCTGGCAGTGGGAGTGGTCGTCATTGATTTACGCGTGAGGTGCAGGTCCTCCACTCTTGACAACAAGATTTTCGCTTGAGCATCAGTGAAGAGTGTGCGGGTGTCGCCTGGCCAAACATGCCTGGTGTGTTGTTTGTAGAACGTGGGATGAATGCATTTTAATCGAGAGTGTTGCAGATTAATCTGCAACCGATGGGCAAGTTGTCTGTTGAAATCCAATCGGCGTAAGCACAATATTTTGTGCGCAGGATTGTATAATCTGTGTCCTTCCCAGTGCAACAGATGATGACTGTGGAGAAGTGTGAATGCTATCTCCCTTCATCTTCTGCCACCACTGTTCACTGTGTATGCCATCGCATACCAGGTGTATGGCATGGAAGAGTGTTGCATCCTCCGCATTGACTAATAGCTCTTGTAATCTGGTTGTTAGTTTGCAGCTGTGCAACAACATTTTGTTGCCCCTGTAATAAGTGTGCGAAGGTATCATAACTGCAACCTCAAAAAGGAAGTTGGCATAAAACGAAAAGAGTGCTGCGTGAAATAAATTGCCTATCAAAATGAGATGATGTACGCAAGCTGCAACGTTACGAAATTGTGCAAGAATTTTGCAGCAAAGTTTCTGCAGTTCTGCAAACGCAATTCCATGTCATATCACTGTAGTAACACATGTGCAAAAGGAATGCAACAATACCAATGTACTTCATTATGCAGCAGCATCGCACATGGCAGGCGCCAATATAGGTGCCTACTATGATCTAAACACAAGCATGCCAAGCGTTCGCACTTGCCCTGATCACCGCCGCCCTTGCTCAGTAGCACCATCGGTCTACTGCAATTTGGCCTACGTATACATATTTGTCACCATGTTCAAGACAAGATGCATTCATCAATGCCATTTTCCAACTTGAGCATCCACACACTTGTCTATAGTGTATCTGAACATGCTATCAGCAATGATTACATGTTTACTGGGTAGTGTGCAGACCGTCGCCAAAGGCATGCCACATACACTGCAGATGTTGGCAAGCAGGGTTGTGTTCGAAGCGCGTTCGGTATTCCTGCCCAAACTCTCTCTTACAATACGACATCATGAGCATTCACAGACACTGTCGTGTCACCGCTATGCGTCCTCAGACCGCTTCCCCGGTTACCGAAAAGAAGGTGTGCACTCATCAGCAGCTTTGACTCATGCTACCAGCTACCGCATGGCGGCGCTGTGCAGGGCAGGAAGGTGTGATTCACGGTAACCTGAATCGGAAGCCTTATTTTTGAATGATAGAGTAGGCGCTGCTGTGAGCGAGCCTGCCCGTGTCAACGCGGTCCGACTTTGGGTCGGTCACCGGCAACGCATACGGCTTCCAGTTACCTCCCTTTTACCCCACAAACTGAATAACAGCATCAAAAATAATTTTTCGTCAATCAAAATCGCCGGCACCGCCTATTTAGGTTGCGTGAACTCTTGTGGCACAGTCGCACTCACCAACCCCTCCCCCTCCCCCACCCCTAGCAAGCCGCACGATGCGCGCCCACGCCACCACCCCGGCTGCAATCATGGCGCTCCTACTGGCAGGTGAGGCACATGCATCGTACTCTCAGCTCAAAGGCCACCACCCGATGCATGGCAGCTGCGGCATTTGGGCGGACTCCTCTGCTCGACGCTTGTCACCCCGAGCAAGCGTCGGCTGCGCGCCGCCCGCGTGCCCACTCAGCCGGCAGGCGCACGCTGGCTGGTGGGAGCAGCAGCCTAGCGCGTGCAGGGAACCAACCCATGCGGCGCCTCGGCGCCACGGCACTCGCGCGGCCTGGCTAGCCCCCTCCCCCTCGACATGACACATACCCTGCGGCACGCTCATCTCACCCCCTCCCCTTGTCTCACTCGCCATCGACCTCCCCCCAAACCTTGCAGGCGCCCTCGCCTGCCAAGCCCGACCCACAACTGCCACAGCCAACGGCGTGTCTGCCAATCGCCGCCTGTTGGCCAGCCCCGCCGTCACGGACGCTGTCACGGGCGCCCTGCCCCCTGTCACGGGCGCCGCCGGGGGCGCCACGGGCGCCGTCACCGGCGCCGCTGGGGGCGCCACAGGCGCCGTCACTGGTGCCGCCAGAGGCGCCACCGGCGCCGTCACCGGCACCGTCCCTGCCGTTAAGGGCGCTGTCACCGGCGCCGTCCCCCCTGTCACTGGCGCCGCCAGGGGCGTCACTGGCTCTGTCCCCGCCGTCACGGGCGCCGTCACAGGCACTGTCCCTGTCGTCGTTGGCGCCGCCAGGGGCGCGACCGGCGCCGTCACTGGCGCTGTCCCAACCGTCACGAGCGCTGTCTCTGGCGCGGTCCCCCCTGTCGTCGGCACTGTCAGCGGTGTCGCTGGCGCTGTCCCCGCAGTCACTGGCGCTGTCACTGGCACCGTCCCCGCCGTCACCGGCACCGTCCCCGCCGTTACTGGCACTGTCTCTGGTGTTGTCCCACCAGTCACTGGCACCGTCAGGGGCGCCACAGGCGCCGTCACCGGCACCGTCCCTGTCGTCGTGGGCGCGGCCAGGGGCGTCACCGGCGCCGTCCCCGCCGTCACCGGCATCGTAACCCCCGTGAAAGCGACCACCGGCGTGGGTGCCACCGTCGGCCGCGCCGTGGGCCTCAACACCAACGTCGGCGCCACCGTCGGCGGCGTCGCGGGGTCCAAGGTTGCCCTTGCCCTCGGCACAGACCGTCTCGACGACGTGAAGATCGACACCGGCCTGAACACTGCCACCACCGCTGGTGATGGCAGCGCGGGCACCAACGCCGGCGCCGGCGCTGGCACGGGGCTTGGCGGAGCCGTGGGCAAGGTCGGCAGCACTGCTGGCGGCGCAGCGGGCAGTGTTGGCGGCAGCGTCGGGGGCACCGTGGGCAGTGTGGGCGGTGCGGCCCGCAGCGTGGGGGGTGCTGTCGGCGGCGCAGTCAGCAAGGCGACCAAGGGGATTGGCCGCCACTGATTGGCTGGCTGTGGAAGATGATTGCGGGGCTGGCGTGCTGCCACCCGAGACAACGCATGCCTTATTGTTGCGCGCGTGCACCCAATCAACGATGTTTGGACAATAATCAAGCGAGGCTGGCCATTGTTGGTGCGCTGTGCAATTGCCTGAATAACTCCACCTTACTATTGACGCAGCCGCCTTGACCAACTTCCTCCGGTCCTGCCTTCCTCGTGAGTGTACTGCTGTGCCAGCATGTCCTGCTTGGCGCCCTCAATAGTGCCCTTTTGCCCCCCCTGAGCAGGGCCCTTTGCCTGCCGTCAAGCCTGCGTGCTTGTGCCCGCCCTTGGCATCGCTGTATTGACACGATGCACCCAGTGCACCCAGCTTTGAATGGCGATGGGTTCCCCTTCCCTTGCTCATTGACTTTCCCTGTTGCATGTTGACTTGTCACCAGTGCGTCTGCAGCGAGCTCGGTGACGTGGACAAGTTTTAGGGATCAGGACGTCTAGCCGGGGATGAGGTGCAGAATGCAGTGACTCGCAGATTCAACATATGATGTCGGCATATTTCAACCAATGAGCCAATGCACAAGAGCGTGGTGTGTATTTTGGCAAACTGGGTAACGACGGTGGTCTCACGAGTCGCGCAAACTTATGATATACCGCAGCAGCGGCGTTCAACCGCAGCGGCAGCCTGCCAGTGACGGAGTCGGTGCACGTGACTCCTGGCCGGCAAGCTGCATACATCCCGCTCAATGACAATCAGAACCAGATGTGTTACAAGAATTGACAGCCGCAGATGCAAAAACCACCTACTACACTGGTGTGTTCACCGGCAACTTCACAGCCCCGCCGGCAGACTCTCCGCCGACCTCCGACCCCGCCGCCGCCCGCTGCGCCGCACCAAACCACCGCACAAAGTCGAGCCGACGCGCCGGCACGCCGCCGCCCTCGGAGCGGCTCGCGCGGCGCCTGTGCCACGCGCGCCGCCACTCGGTGGGCCCACTCCTGACTACGTAGGCGACTCCGCCGATCTCCACCACCGAGCCGCCGCCTGGGCGGTCGAGCAGGACGGGTGCGACACAATCGTCAGGATCAGGGGGCGGGTGGCTGGATGTGCAGTGTTGGGG
>NW_014011116.1:8037-9863 GCF_000611645.1 Monoraphidium neglectum
GATGTGCAGTGTTGGGGGGGGGGGGCGCGGAGCGGTTCCTACACGGCTGGACAGGCAGCACGCGCAGCAGCAGACAACAGCGGAGCGCCACTCCCGCCGGGCCCTGGATCATGCTGCCGCTAGACCGCTACGCCAGCTGTCCTGGATTGCGTCCCAGCCTCCCTACCATCTTTGTTCCTCTGAAAAGCGTCGGCCACGCCACCTCTTGACACGCGACAAACCTCAACAAAGGTCAACACCCACAATCACGTAGCAATTGTGACCGCAGCCCACCCCAGCCCTGTCCCCCACACACACGATGACTCACCGCTCTGCTTGATCTCCAGCTCTTGAGCCAGCTTGGCCCCCTTGAACTTCCGCGGGCTGGGCAGCGACGACCGCATGGCCGCCATCTCCCTCGCCGTCACCGCCACGCGCCGTGCCGGCGCCTGCTGCTGCGGCGCCGCCGCCCCCTCTCCCGCGGCCCCCGGCTGCTGCCGCCGCTGCCCGGGCGGCGCCGGCGCCGGCGCCGGCGCCGCTGCGCTCACCGCCGCTGCGCGCATGAGCCGCATCAACTCGTCGTCCTCACCAGGCGCCGGCCCCCGCACCGCGCGCCCGCGCCCGTCGCGCAGCAGGCCGCCGGCGGCCGCGGCGGCCTGCTCTGACAGGCGCTTGGCGGCGCGGGGGTCGTGGGGGCGGCCGTCGGCGTCGCGGCGCTGGACGAACCACTCGGCTGCCACATCCCTTTGTGTGTGTGCGTGTGCGTGTGTGTGTGTGTGTGTGTGTGTCAAAAGTCCAGGGGCAGAAGGGGTCGCCAAAGCTTGCATCAGTTTGGGGGGGGGGGGGACATGTGATGAGCAAGGGGGCGCCGGCGTGCTCGCGACAGCCAATGTGAGGCGGCCAAAATCATATCCTGGGAGGTTCTTGCGGGCCGGCACCCGCAGCGCGCAAGTGCAGGCGCCTGCAATGAGGCACACGCACATGCATGCACGTGCACACGCCACGGCTCCCCACCCTTTCCCGCCCTCCCGGGGGTCCCGAGAGCCCCCCCCTCCCTCCACTGCCCACGGCCCACCTGTTGAGGCGATGCATATCACAAACACTCTGCAGCAAATCTTTCGAGGGGTAGGGGCTGCGCGCGTACAGCGACTCTAGGGTGCGCGCCACGTCAGCCGCAAGGCGCCGCGGCGCGCCACCGCCACCGCGCTGGCGCTGGCCGAAGGGCAGGAAGCCGGTGTCAGGGCCCTTGACGGGCGCCAGCAGGCTGCCGGGGGCTGCGAAGGGGGGGGGGCGGAAGGGGACGCATGTGATTGGGAGGAAGTCAGGCGCGAGATCAGGCACGGACACAGCTGCCAGGCGCGCCGGGAGGGGGGCAGGGCGCAGATGCGCGCGGGGCGGACGCGCGCCAGCGAGCGACGCCACGGCCGCACTCCCCCTCACCCGGCGCCCTCGGCTGCGCCGCCGCGGCTTGCTGCTGCTGCTGCTGCTGCTGCTGCTGCTGCTGCTGCTGCTGCTGCTGCTGCTGCTGCTGCTGCTCCCCTCCTTGCCGCTCCCGCTGCCCCCGCTCCGCCGCGGCCGCCTTGGCGCCCTGCCGCCGCTCGCGCTCCTCCGCGCGGCGCGCGTCGTCGGCGGCCGTCTCCCGCGCGACATCGGCCGCAAAGGGCGCGGCCATGGCGTCGCGCTCCTCCTTGGGCAGCGCGGCGTGGCGCTTGAACCACTCCGTGACCTCAGACCTTGATGATTGTGTGTGTGTGTGTGTTTGTGTGTGATTGTGTGTTTGTGTGTGTGTGTGTGTGTTGTGTATGTGTATGTGTGTGTGTTTGTGTGTGTGTGTTTGTGTGTGTGTG
>NW_014011115.1:0-1571 GCF_000611645.1 Monoraphidium neglectum
CATTTGGCTGGCTCGGCATGCAGGCTGAACAGCAGCGCGCCGTGCGCCCCCCGCTTGCAGCTGCCATCTCGCCCTCAACCCATGCAATCCCCTCGTCTTCACTTGCTCTGCAGTCATACTTCTTCTTCTGACCCCAAGCACCCAAGCCGCCTCCCGCACGCCTGGCGGCCAGCCCGCCCCCGTCAAGCGCACCACCTCCACACAGCTTGGCAGTGCGCCACATGGCGAAGACACCGTTGCAGGCTTCAAGCGCGTGCCTTTGGCCTTTGGGGGCGCCACCTCGACCGTCGTCGGCTCCGCCGCGGCTGACGGCCAAGCCGGCGGCGGCACCTCTGCATCGCCCAGGCGGGGCTCGTGGCGCCGCACCGTGCTGGGGGAGCACGCGGCTGCGGCCCAGAGCGCGACCACGGCCAGTGCTGGCCGCGGCCGCACCTCAAGCAGCTCTGCCCTGCTGGCCGGCCCTGACCCTGCCACGAGCTTTGTCGCCGCGTTGCCCGCCGACGACGGCGGCGCCCTTGCCCCCTAACAGGGCGGCACGCACATGCCAACACTGTTGGAATCGGACACGCAGGGGCAGTGCCGCAGTCATTGCTATTGTCTTATTTGCGCCGCTGGGCTCTTGTCCCACTGTGAATCGCCAGCACTGCGGCCCAGCAGCCCAGCCCTCCTCTTTGCAGCACGATGAAAGCAAACATCGGTGCGCAGTGAACCCACAGCGATCGTATGCCCACCGCGTGCTCGCGTGATTGAACATGCACGCGCGCTTGTACTTGTACAACAGAATCAATCCGCCACGCGTTGGCAGAACCCCCTTGGCGCTGCAGCGCGGCATTGGCTCTGTTCATTCTGAACACCGTGCAGTCACCTGCCGCTATGCACGTGCTTGTTCTTATTTGGATGTAACGCGCATCGCTGCTCGCCGCGGCCACCTGGCCCGCCGCATCTGTGGGGCTCGACCAAAAGCCCAGGCGCACTGGCGGGGCATGGGCTCCGCGCCATCAGGCGGGTTGGCGCAGAGCGTGAACAGCCGCCAAACCTAAAAAGAGCAGGAAGGGCACAAGGCGCGGGATGCGCCCGCTCGACCAAGAGGCTAATAAGGGATTGATTATTGCCTGCTTGCTGCCATGAAAGTAGCGAGGTGGCATTGCTATTGTGGCAGCCCTTTCTTGTACCATTTGTGTGCAAATCTTACAAGCCTGGGTGGCTCCAGCAGCAGGCGACTGCAAGATCCTGTAACCCTTTCCTGATGCAAACCGGCCAACTGACACCTTCGCCGGATCCTGTTGCGGTTCTAGCAATTAGCGCGCAGTGGGCAGTGGGCAGTTGGGGCTCAGGGGGCTGGGCCATAGCCGATACGCCCCGGCAGCACCTGCAAACCGGCCCAGACAACCCGCCGCGGCGCTGGGGTGCGTGCGTGCGCGCGCTGGGCGGCCCGCGCAGGGCCAGGATCTCGGCCCCGCGGCGCGCGCGCGGTGGCTTTGTACAGCGGCCCACGCGCGCGATAGCGATCGGGGCGGCGCAATCCACGCTCGGAGGCGGTCGCCCCCACCCCCCCCCCCCCCCCCCCCCCC
>NW_014011115.1:2383-9800 GCF_000611645.1 Monoraphidium neglectum
CCCGCGTACAGCGCGTTTCGTACCGGCGCCAGCGGTTTGGGGCCGCAAGTGACGAGTGACGTGGAGAGACGCGGGGTGCCCGCGCGCCCGCGTTGCCTGCATGGAAAGGAAGATGACGATCATTTCCAATAAGGCCGCGCGGCCTACGGCCAACGGCGCTCCCGACTTGCGATGACAGAGAGCGCAACATCTGCCAGCTGCACCACATCAGCACGGTTACATCAGGGCTCAACAGGAGGAGCAGCAGCGACAGGGATCTAGCAATAGGTGAAGGGGTCGCTGCGCATCACCTGGAACGCAATCAGCTGGCCAGCACGCGGCGTCGCCCGGCCTATGGCGACATTCTTGGCAGGCACTTTGACAACCGCTCGGGATCCTACACAGCCTGGGGCCCATCCGCCCCAAACCCTTCTGCCAGCCACAACGAAAAGAAGGCAGGCTCGTTGAAAGCGCAGCTTGCTGTGCCTGCGACGACGTCGCCCTCAACGCGACCTGCCGCTGCGCCCAGCAGTGTGACACCACCGCCCACCATGTGGCGTCTGGCCACTAGCCACGTGCTACCTTGGCCATGGCGCCGGCAACCTTGAGCTGCAGGGGCATCAGCTACGCGCCGGTGTTGCCGTTGGTCCTCCTTGTACTCTGTGGGCAAGGGTAGAGACGGAGGGCAAAGCGTGTTGAGGTGATGACAGCGCGATAACTTATTGGCGGCATGACGGCAAAATCACATGACAAGCAACACTGCAGAAGTGAGAGTGAGCCCTGTGCATACCCCAACTACGCCTCACCAGATGATGTCATGTTTGCTCCCACGCTGCAGCAGCGTGGGGTCGACCATCAGATCCCACATCTTGAGCTGGATGGTGCGGCTGGGCACACCACCCAGCAGGCGCAGTTGGCAACTCGTCGCGCCGCTCAAGCTGGGCTCGTGAGCCGTCGCCGCCATGCCGTCAGCGTACGGTGTGACAACTGCGGCCGCCGTCGCCTCTGCGCGGCTGACAGCGGTGCCAACCAAGTCTGCCGTGGCTTGCTGCTCTGCTCTGTCCTCTTTGCCCAGTGGGAGCTGCCAGCTGTCTTCAGCCAAAAGCGCGAGCCTGCACGGCAAAGACTGCCCCTGCAGCGACTCCAAATACCGCACTTGGTCCACCATCGGGCGCGCTGCATGCGTACGCGGCGCCCGCCCGACAGGCTGGGAGCAATCCAGGACTGGAGCTTGCTGGGGTTCACGTTGACAGGGGTTGCAAACATGCCAACTGCCTGTCACACAACAAACCCCAGCTACACAGCAACCTGATCGAATCCGGGCTGCCCACCACATGGCTGCTGTCCGCTAATACGGTCGGTATAGGGCGCGAACCTGCGGCGACGCCTCTGACAGCTGGCGCGCAAGCTCGCCTCCGCGCACGCCGCTTTGCAGCAACTCAAGCGTCCTCTGCCCAGCCCTGTCAGCAAGCCCTCGCACAGCGCCTTGTGGGCTGCGGGACTGGTGCGCAAGACATAGCTGGCCTGATGTGTCGCGTGTTGCTGCACACGGTCTGCAGGGCCAGCACGAAGCGCGGGTCCCGTGCATGGCGCCGGTCGCTGCGGCGCAACAGCTTGGCCCCAAACGCGCTCGTAAGGCCCGCAACTGCCTGCGTTGCAGACGGCTCCCTGCCCACACGGCGGCAGCGGCCGGCATGTGCCTGTTGCAAACAGAAAGACGTCTAAGAGCACGCGTGCTGGCCACGCCCTGTCGTAGTCGCTGGACGGCCGGCCCTGCCATGCCGCTGCTGTGAACAAGCGCCGCCGTTTCTGGGCAATGCAGCTGCGTCCTGCGTCGCCTACGCAGCCTTGTGCACGAACTCGTCTTGCGCCTGTTTTCTGTGGCATTTTCATGCAGTCCTGCCCCATAATGTATCGCTGGCTGCTGCTGGGCGGCCGCACAAATGGAGGCACAGCGACGCATCTGTGTGTCATGGGCCCTGTCAAGCACCTTGCGACTGCGGTGAGGCTCCCGACGGCTGGTGGCTCCTGCGCATGAATGGCCAAGGTGCATGCCGTTGAGCATGAACAAGCAAGCTGAAATTGCTCAGCAAAATGCTGCAGAGCAAAGCAGCAGGTAGCTCCCGAGCAACAACTGCGGGCACATCTGCGTGTGCGCATCAAGATTGCCATGGAGGCAAAAGCAGCCATGCGGCAGATCAAGTCATGCAATGGAGCGCATGCTAACCCCCATAACGGGGTTGCGTTTGCATACCGCAGTGCACCCCTGCCATGCAGCACCGACCGCCCAAGCCTCCAGCTCACCATGCACCCCCGCAGGCGATAAGCAGCAGCGCCTGCCGTCATGCCGCACAACTGTATGACCACTGCAAAGTATCTGCGCTGTTGCAGGCTGCATTGCGTTGAGAAGCGCCAGCCCTGGCAGCGACGCCAAAGGCATGCGCTTCGAAGCGCCAAAAGGCTAGAGCTGGTTGCAGACTGCGCAGCAGAACCGCGGAGCCGCGGCCCACAACTCGCGCCGCAAGCCGTGCGTCACGCATACATCACACGTCGGCTGCTTCATGAACAGGGCGTCAAGTGCAGCCGCCTGCATGCCAAACGCTCCGCCAGCTCGCACGCGGTAACGCTGCAGCACGCTTTCTGCGCTGGGCAAGTCCGGTGCCGCCTGCAATGATGTTTCATGCGCAGCTGGTGCCCGTCCTGCCGCTGCTGCTGGTGCTGCCGTCGCTGCCGCTGCTGCTGGTGCTGCCGTCGCTGCGGCTGCAGTCTGTGCCTCTGCGAAGATGCCCAAATCGTCGTCGGCCCTGCTACGGGCCGGTGGTCTGCCCCGCTGCTGTCCACAAGCCTCCAGAGCAAGCGATCACTCGATCGCTGGGAAGCCTGCTGATGCTGCAGCCAGCCCCCGGCAGGATCTCCAACACAGCCCAAGCCGCCTGCTGCACGACAGCATGCTGAGCACCACTGGCATTTACAACCCGGATGCATTTTCTGGTTGCCGCAGCGCCCCTCTTCATCAACTCTGTTGGGGCAGCCATGCGCCGCGCTGTCAGCTGCTCAGCAGTGCTGGCGGCGCAGTGGAACATGCGTGCGCTACATAGCCACAAGCTGCACCACAGCGTCTAGCACACAGATAACGCTAGCGATGCGTTCTGCCGACGAGATCGACGCTTACGGTACTCTACAAGATCCACTCAGGACGTCGCCACTCGTCCGGATCATGCTCGCGGCACCGTAATCACACGGTGCCTAAACAGTAAACAGATATAAAGCTTTCCGCATGCATGCAGCCTCAACGACGCGCCGTGCTTGCTTCGAGGAACGGGTTACACGGGTGACCACATTTTTCTGCAATCCGGCCCTGCCCCCAGATCGGTGTCCCTCATTGCTGTCGCAACTCGGGAACATTGCTGTCGCAATTAGGGAACAATGATTGTGTACGTATAGGACAGGCACGGTGGGACTTGTTGCTCGGGCCCGTGTTCTGGCCGTTTGGGAGCAGCAGAGCACACGTGCAAAAATTTTATGCTGGCATTTTCGCTTTTTCATGCGGCACAACGCCATCCCGAAGCCACCATCGACCGCGTGCAAATCAGTAGCCTGGACTCAGCTCACGCATGTGACAGTATGACCGCGGCTGCACCCCCGATTAAGATGGCAATCATCAATTAGTACCGCCTGCGGGCAAGCACCCATGCGTCGATCAGCACCACGAGCTGTGGGAGCAGCAGCATGACGGGGCGTTACTTTGACCGCGGCGCTGGTGCATGGGCAGCAGCAGCACGAAGAATTGCAGGGCCTCAGCAGGACACACAAAAATCCACACATTAACGTGCACCAGTGGGCAAGTACATGCCCGGTGCGGGGTTTGCACGCGCGGTCTGTGGGTGGCACACGCCAGGCCAGCCCGTTCCACCTGCACTGCGCCAAGCGGTGTATATCGACAGGGATGCTCTCAAGTCCAATCGTGTGAGCCTTCATGGCTCCAGAAGCGAGCGGCCGCTGCGGCCCTACCCCTTCAACACAAGGAGAGATCTGGTCCCGGCGCAGCACCGGGCGCGCCTGAGCCGCAAATGAACACCAGCTACGGTATGCTCAATGTTCAGCCGGGTTGATGCGCGCGCGTTCCAATCCTGAAGCCGTCGTCACCGGCCACGACGTGTACAGACTCCCAACCCACCCCACCACCCTGCCTTTCGGCACGCTGGTGGACCAGCGCGCCCACTCAAAGAGCCGTGTTGCGCGAAATGCAACACACTAGGCAATGCGCTGCCAGCCGAACATCCGCCTGAAACCAATCTACTCTCCCAAAGGCTGCTGTGTTTGCGCAACCAAGAGCGCTAGCGCCGCCGCTGAGTACGCTTGGCACTTGCCAGCTCCTGCCAGCGCAAGGGACAAGAGCGGTCGCTGCCGTGACGCGGGCGGCCGACTCGCCAGCCGGCCAACCAGCAGCGTCCCCACTCAAATGGCCATCGTCCTGTTTGCCAAGACATTTCTTTGCTCACGGCTGTTCTTTACGTGCACTCATACGCTCATTCGCGAGCAAGCCTGCTGTCGACCGAAGACGCGCCCTTTTGGCACATCCCCTCTGTGAAGTCCGTTCGGGCGGAGGGCTGTGCGTCATCGATAAGTGTACCAATAAAAACGATCAATTGTGCGATCCTGAGGCCGCGGTCGATGCGTGGCGCCAGCGGCGACGTCAAGCCAGTCAGCGGCGCTTGTCAGCAACCGGCTGCACGGCCTTGCTCTCACGCCGCTCGCATCTCGACTGTAAAATCATGTCACAGACTCACAAGCATCATGGTCTGCAGCCGCTGGTTTGCTGCTGTCGGTGCGGCGGGGGTGGCGGACGGCCCTCCGCGCGCAGTGGCTTCGTCACTTTGGAGATTGACACAGACTGGGAGCAGCACGCCGCGCGGCCCGTGATGCACGCCGCACAACCCCTTGTCTTCCACACTGCTGAATTTCTGTCTTCCACACTGCTGACGTTGTGTCTGCTGACCTTTGCCAACCCTCTCACTTTCTACTGCTCGCAACGCCTCAACGCGCGCAAACTCTGCGTCTTGCCTCGCTGCATAGGTGTGGTCCTAGCAGGCCTGATCCTCGGCCGGGGCACCCTGGCTGCCCCTGCTCGCCGCACCTTGAGCGAGCGGACCACCACCATGTTCATGCCACGTGCCATGATCACCGCCATCCCCGGCAACACGGCCATCCCGACCCCCGTGGAGCGCGGCCCCCCAACACAGCCCAGCAGTACGCCACACCGCGACGACGCCGACGTGACCACCCAGGGCGTGGCAGTTGGGGGCGCGGCCCCAAACCACGCCGCCACCACTGCCGTCGGCCAAGCTGGCGGCGGCACCTCTGCATCACCCGGAAGGGGCTCGTGGCCCCGCGCCCTGCTGGGGGAGCCAGCGGCTGCGGCCGAGAGCAATGCCACGGTCAGCGAAGGCCGCGGCCACACCTCCTTCAGCTCCGCCCCGGTCAGCCCCTCCCCTGTCACCAGCGCTGTCACCGCGCTGCCCATCGACATCATCACCGCCCTTGCCCCCGAACAGGGTGGCACAGTCCAACTTGGCTGAATGGTACGCTACGACAGGTGCTGCCGCTGCAGGTCGCTCGCCGCAGCCGTTCAACGCAAGTTCCTCCCGAGTGCATAGATGCGCCGGGGCCTTGATTTCCTTTTGGCCACAACCACTGGTGCCAAGCAGCCAAACTTCCATATTTGCAGCACCATTGAAAGATGAGTGCGCACAATAACCCAAGCAAAGCGCATGATCATTGAGTGCCCTTTGTGACGGTTCATTTACGCTTGTATGAACGCGTACGGCGGCCTCGCATTTGCAGTCCCTCCCTAGCGCTGCAGTGCGACATGTTTTATGTGGATCCTGTGAACCACGCAGCCCTATCTGCGCACACGCACGTTGGTTTTTTGGGTTTCAAGCACCGCGGGAGTCGCTGTCTGCTGGGCACGCCTGGCCCGCATATGTTGGTCTCAACCAACCGCCTCCCATCGTTGTTTTTGCGTGGAGCTTTGCTCCCCCGGCCTCACATCGCATGTGGGGCCGCCGCTGCCGCGGCCGCTGCGAGGCGGCACGTCGGCGCGGTGCGGACTGTTCAGGAGGAATAAGCCCGGTGGGGCATGGGTGCATTAGCCCCGCGCTGCCATTGTGCGTGTGGGGTCCCGCGAGGATATTCACATTTCCACACCCCTGCAAGATCATGTGACCTGCAAATTGCACTGCGCCGCCTCTGTATTCCTCAAGCAGGCGCGTTGGCGCATAGGGCGGACAGTCGCCAAGTGTGAAAGCAGGGCGGGAAGGGCGCAGGTCGAGGGATGCGCTCGCTTCACCAAGAGGCTGAGAAGGGATTCAATGTTGCTTGCTTTGCTGCCATGCGTGCAGGTGGCATTGCTGTTGTGGCACTTCTTCCATATGTACCATATTGTACAACCATAACCTAGCGATACTGCACCTACTGCGTAACACAGTTCTTTCAGTCAGGTCGCCGCTCGGTTGGTCGGCTGGTGGGCACCACATGTCGCCTTGGTCATGGCAGCAACCGCTCCCGTGTCCTGTCCCTCGTGCTTTCAGAGGTGGTGGGTGCCAAAGCGCTCTCAGCCTGGGCGTGGACCGCGCCGCCCTTCCTCTCAGTTGTGCAAGCACAGCAGCCCTGATGCATGCACGGGCCAGGCTGCGGTGATTGCGCAACTGCATGCAGTTGTGCTGTCGCTCTTCAGGCCAAGAAGCTGGGAATGGATGCATACTTCACAGTAGGGGCATGCATCCTGGCAGGGCTGTAGTTTGTCTTGGGCTTGCTGCATCCCTCCTTCAGCGCAGGCTGCGGTCGTTGCATCATTGGTGCTCGGGGCGGGCGCGGCGTTGCTGCGGCTGCTGCTGTGGGCCGTCGTGCAGCTGGCAGTGATCGTGCTGCTGCTTCCGAGCGTCAGCGCTCTGCATTCTCACACATGCCCTGGATGGTGCTCGCGTTGTGCTAAGTCGTGAGCTGCGCAGATGCTCGTGACCCGTGTGCACAGGTTGACTTTTTCTTTCGGCTTGGCGTGGTTTTCGTGAAACACACCAGGTTGGAAGAACATCGCGCCACTCAAGCCACACAATCCAACTGCGAGCCCACAGGGCCGTTCGGGCGAGAGGGCACCGCCTGGGGACGCGTGTGACCGGTGGCACAGCATACGCGCGCCTCACCAACGCAACTCAGTATAAGCGTGAGCCACAACAGCTGCAAGCATCAAGTGGGCCCTGAGCCGAGCGCGACCTGGCACTGCGGATACAGCTTGCGCGGCGCTCTCATGCTCCACCGGCTGGCTGCTTGCTTGCAGAGCCACTGCTCACGCCTGGGCGCTTCATGAACTTACTCTTCGCCAGAGGAAAGTGGTCCCTGGAGGTAGCAGCATCACCCCCGAGTGATCTGCAACGTTGAT
>NW_014011114.1:0-1360 GCF_000611645.1 Monoraphidium neglectum
ACCCCAGTCCCTGGACCTGAAGCTGAAGCTGGCCCAGTTCCTGGGCGACAAGTCCGCCGCCGTCCTCCTCGTCTCCGTCAACGGCCAGGTCGTCGGCCGCACCGCCATCACCGGCACCTTCACCGAGGAGAAGGGCGAGCGCGGCACCCTCTGGTTCGGCGGCCAGCTGCTGGACATGATCCCCGGCCAGGGCCCCGAGAAGGACGAGTACGTGGTCAAGATCGAGCTGCTCAACGACCTGCCCAAGGACAGCGGCGCCATCATCGCCCTGGTCGACCCCGGGAGCGTCGCCCACACCGCCTAAGCCGGCGGCAGCGCCGCGCGCGCGTGTGTACCGCGCGCGTGTGTGTTTGTGGTGGGGCCCGCCGCGGGCCGGCCATCTGCTGGCCGCGGGTGGGGGTGGGGTCGTCGGACCCTTTTTTGAATCATGTAATGATCTGTCATGTAATCTTTCATGTGATTCGGAGGCTGGTCGGATGGCTGAGTCGGCGGGGCTGGGAGGGTGACACAAGCGTCGGGAGGGGTTCGCTGTGCGCTGCGCTGACACAGACTGGTGCCGAGCAGCAGGGGCGCAGGCGGAGAAAAGAACAAGGCAAGAAATCACAGCTGGCAATCAAGTAAGAGTTGTGAAGGTGAATGACCCTGTCTCCCCTAGGGGTGCAAGCCAATGATGCGCACAGAAAACCAGAAATATATGGTTCACAGCAAGCGAGTGTTACACGCAGATTTGCAAGGGCATGTTCATTAGCAGAGGCACCTTTATCGCCTCGGCAGCACCCGCCCACGTTCCATCTCTCTCACCAACTCCAGCGCAGCCCTCACCCGCATCAGTGCCACCCCACCGGCGGCGCCACCCCAAGCGCCTCCACGCACGCCGCCGCCGACACCGCCACGCCGCCGCCCGCGCCGGGCGGGGCCGCGGCGGCGGCGGCCGCCTCCTCTCGCATCGCCAGCTCCTGGGTGACCTCCCCCAGTATCGCCTCGTCCAGCCCGACGCTGCCGCAGTGGAGCTGCCCGGTTGCAGGGGGAAAAAGGGGGTTGCAGCGGGCCGGAGCGACGCGCCGTCATGTATCCGACACCGCGCACCGTTTGGTCTCCTCCAGTCAAATGTGAGACGAGGGCACCATGCTGCAGGAAGCAGCACCGGATCTCAGTGCAAATTTCAAATCCCCGCAGCAGCCAGGCAGTCGATGCAAGCCGTATCAAGCGGCCTTGTCCTTATTGCCTGCACGCACCAGAGTTGCCGCCTGATACGGCAGCCCTGGTGCGTGCAGGCAGCAAGGACAAGGCCTGTGTGCAGACATCGCAGCCAGGCCCCCGTGCTCACCTGCAGCATCTGCAGGTCCCGCCATAACGGCGG
>NW_014011114.1:1735-9357 GCF_000611645.1 Monoraphidium neglectum
CCGCCATAACGGCGGGTGGCGCATCGCCGGCGCGCGCGCCAGGCACTCCCCGAGCACCGCGCTACACCGCTTCACCGCCCAGACATCGGGGTCCTCTATGCCCACCCCCTCCGCCAGCCACGCTGCGCGGGGCGCGTGCATTGCCTCGCCTGGCTGCAGCCCCGCATACGCCCGCCCCGCCACAGCCGCAGGCCCGGGTTTTCCGCTGCCTGTGTCCCTGCTGCTACCAACCCCGCCGCCGCCGCCGCCGGCGCCGGCGGCGTCGCCAGCTGGCGCAGCAGCAGGCGCAGCAGCTGGCGCAGCAGCCGGCGTCATGATGACGTCACCGACCGTGAATGTTATGGCATCCGCCGAGCGCTCCGCCGCCAGCTCTATCTTGCAGCCGGGCTCGACGGCCACCCAGGCAGACAGATACTGCAGCCCCTGCCCCTGGCTGCTGCCGCCGCCCCTGTCGCCGCAGCAGAAGCCGGCGGCCTCGTCGTCGTCGGCGGAGGGCTGCTGGGAGCATGAGGAGCTTGACAGGCGCCGGCCGCCGGCCCCGATGCCGGGCGGGGCTGCAGGGGCGCAATTTGGCAGGATGCAGTGAAGGGCGGGCTGGATGCAGGGATGGCAACTGAAGTGTTGCTGCCTGTTCAGCTTCAAGGCATCTGTATGTCTTGGCTGACCGGTCCTGCATGCACCCGAACACACACACATATCAGCCCACACATGCTACCAGGGTCTGAGACGTCAGCTCATTATTGTAATGATTTGACAACCCCACGTGCCCACCCAGCCACGGCTTTCCCCACCTGTCGTCACTGTGATGTCATCTCCGAGGTCCAGATCGTACCAAAACGCCACCGCGTTCAGCAGCCCCGGCCGCGCTGCCTCCAGCGCCACCGCCGCCCGCTTGGGGTATGGCCCCGCCGCCGGCGCCCCCCCGCTCGACCCCCTCCCCTCTGGCGCCCCTTTGTTGCCGCCGCTGCGGCTGGCGGCGGCGTCGCCCCGGCTGCCCCGCTCGTTGAACCGGAAGTCAAACACTTTGACCGGTGACGTCAGCATGACGTGTGGCAGGTCACCCAGGCAGACGCCCTCGGCCTTGGGGCCCCACCTGTAGCGGTCCAACGCTGAAAAGTCCCACGCCTCGCCGCCACCCCTGCCGTCGCCGCTGCTTGCAGCTTCAGACTCGCTGCCGCCAATGCTCCCACCACCGCCAGCGGCGCTGCCGGCGCCGCCGCTGCTGGTATTTATTGGTCTGCTGCCAAAGATGCCGCCGCCGCCGCTGGCGTCCACATATGCGTTGCTGACCGCCTGCACGCCTGCCGCCCACACCGTCGCGCCCGCGGGCACGATGCGGCCGCCGGGCGCGAGCAATTTGCGCCTGGCCGCCGCCAGCAGCTGCAGGCCCTGCCATCCCACCAGCGTCGGGTCAAACACATCGGCGACGATGACGTCAGCACCGCGGGGCGGGAGCAGGCCGCCGAAGTCGGCGAGCTCAAGCAGAGCGGCATCGGCGTGCAGGACGCCCGTCCGAGGCGCGCCCAGGCCCCCGCCAGTTGCGGCGCCGGTGGCGGTGCCGGTGGCGCTGTCGTGTCTGTATGCGCCCTCCGATGGTAGCACGGCCGCGCCGCCGCCGGCGCCGCCGCTGGCCCAGGCCGCGCTCTTGTCACTGTCTGCGCCCTCGGGCGGCGCGGCGGCTGCTGGTGCTGCTGTGGCTGCTGTTGCGGCGGCGGCGGCGAGGGCGCGGCGTGCGCAGGCTGCGAGGCGCTCATAGAGCTCTACCCCCGCAATAAGGTCGGCCCCTGCGCCTGCGGCAAGGACCGACAGCGCCCCCGACCCGCACCCGACATCGATGACCGCCACCGGCGCCGCCGCCCCCGCCGGTTGGCTCGCTGTTTGCGCTGCGGCGGCTGCCTGGGCAGCGCGGACCGCGGCGCGCAGCGCGCGGCCAAAGGCCTCCAGCCGCGCGCCGTCGGCGGCGGCGGCGAGGCGGGCATGTGGGAAAGACGGCGTTGCCAGCGCGGGGCGGCGGAACGCGGCGGACGGTCCGGCGTCGAAGCCGAGGCGCACTGTGTTGTGTGATGCGGTGAAGGGGACGACGTCGCCCCCTGAAACTGGAAGCTCCCCGGCCAGCCAGATTAGCGCCGGCTGCTGAGAGGGCGGTGCGGCACGGAACGTCATCGCCGGGCCGGCGGCGGCCGCGGCGGCGAGGGTAGCGGGGGGGCTGGGGCCGGGAAGCGCGAGGGGCCTGTCGAAGCCTGTGGGGTGCCGGGCGTTGGGGGACGTGGCGGGGGTTGGGTACGCGACAGGCTGCCACCGGGCAGTGGAGACTTGCCGTGCTTTCAGAAGCCCGGACGCACTTCCAAAGACCCCAAACGTAAAATCTCATCCCAAAATCACGCACCTCAGCACCCCGCTTATCAAGACCCTAAACCCCTCAACTCCGCCCAGCCAGATCCAGGGTCAGCCAAAGCTTCTGCCTCTCTTCTGCTGCTGAGCCCAACCCAACCTCCTCCCGCAAACCGAGAAAATTTGCCTCTGCACTCCGGTCCACGCTCCCCCCCCTCCTGGGGACCCACCGGTGGTCAGGATGACATCACCAATCAGTCGCACCCGCGCCCACACCGCCACCGCGTTGACCGCGCCCTCCCGGTCAAACTCAAAGTCAACCTCTTTGACCGCGCCGCCCTCCGGCGGCGCCATCAGGTCGAACGCCCACAGGGCCTTTGGTGGCGCGAGCGGCGTGAGCGCGCACGGGCGCAGCGGCGCGGGCAGCGCCTGCGACGGCGCCCAGCGGAAGGCGCCCAGGTCAGACAGATCGAGATCCCTGGCCAGCAGATCTGTCTCCGCCCCTCCGTATTCCACTGTGGTGAGCTCCTCCAGAGCGGCCGCCTCTGCACATCCGGAGCCGCCCGTCGGTGGCGAGCACGAGCGCTGGGCGGCCGCGAAAGCCGCGGCGCCGGCGGCGCGGCAGCGGGCGGCAGACACAGAGACGGGCTGCGCCAACACCTCCAGCCCCGCGGGGATGACTAAGGGCCCGGGGGCGGAGGGGTCTATGAGGTGGTTCAAGGCGTGGGTCACGGCCGGCAGCAGGCCGCCGGTGAGGACGCCTTTGGGGGGGGGAGATGTGAGGAGGGGAAGGGAGGGGATTGGATGATGCCATCAGGTGCGTGCAAAGCCATCTGCAGGAAGCTTGGGCACAGCTTCGGCCGCGGGCAGGGCGGGAGAGAGGGGGAGGGGGGAAGGGCGGGCGCTTAGGGAGGCGCGAGGGAGACCGCTGGGGGTTGGTTGGGCGGCGCGGCGGGGGCAGGGGCAAGGAGTCGCATGGAAGAAAGTTGGGGTCAGGCATTGAGAGGGCAACGTATACTTGATAACGGATGTCTTCCACCGGCATAAACGTAGGTGAATCACATGCTGTAATGTGATTTTCAAATCATGCGATCAAGATCAGCGCCATTGCTGCCAGCCCACCATCATCCACCAGGTCAGCCACCAGCAGGTGCGCGGCAGCTTCCACCTGGGCCCCCAGCGCCAGCTCGTCGTACTGCCGGCAGGACACCACCTTGTAGCTGCCGGTGTGCGCGCCGTTCGCGGCGAGCACGTCGCCACACGCGCGCGCCAGGTGCGGCCACCTGCGGGGTGCACCAAGAACGCAGGGGGGGGGGAGGGAGAGGGCGATCAGGGCCCTGCCGTGTTGAGGCGCAGGTGAATGTGCTGCAGCCAAGCAGCGGTGTGCACATGGCTCGCACCCTGTGCTTTATCTTAACCCTAGACCCTGAACCCTTTACTTTCTGCAGCAAAGCGCGGTCCAGAATGCGCACACAAGGTTGAGACCAGTGCCAGACCCCAGGTGCTTGGGACATGGGCCTTCCCGTGCGCGACGCAAGCTGCACAAATCCCAGGGTGCGCGGCGCCCTCGCTGGCGCCACGGCCGCGCTGGTGGCGGCGGCGTGGGCTGAGCCAGAACGCGTGCGGCCAACATCGCCAACCAGAGCGCGGGCGAGCATATACTTCAGACAGGCACGGGATGCACAGTGCGGCGCGGCGCGGGACCCGCGAAGGGCCCGAAACGAAAGGGTTGACAGCCCACCTCTCCGCGCAGGTGACGTGCGCGGCGCCCGCGCGCAGCGCGATGAGCGGCAACATGCCGCCCCCGCAGCCGAGGACCAGCACCCGCGGCGCGGCGACGACGGCCTGTGCCAGCTGGCGCAGGGCGGCCGCGACGGCCTCCGCCCAGCGTCCCCACCGGTAGCCGTCGGGCAGGGTGCGGCACGCCCACCGCTTCGGCAATCTGATGTCTGTCTGCGCCACGTAGGGAGGGGTTTCACAATGCATTTGAGAATACCGATACCAAGGGCAGGAGTCTCTGAGGATGGACCCCCTCGATTTTTGCACAAACATGCCTGCCGCGCGCCGCCCCCACCCCACCGCGACGCCAGGCAGTTTGCAAGCCGACCCCCAGAACCACAGAAAAGTGGCTGGTGGCTCGGCTGTTCCGCCGGGACATGGTTTTGGCTCCACCGTCCTCCAGAACCCCCTCGCGCTGACCTGGACCCTAACGTACGAGTAAACCTCGGATAGGGTGGCGTCCTCTGCCGCGCGCCGCGCGCTCAGCAGCGCCGACGGCAGCGCCGCGCCCTCCACGCACGCGCGGCGCCGCGCTGCGAGGCTCTGGCGCCATGCCTGCGCGTCCCTGGCGGCGGCGGCGCCGCTGCCGCATTCTCCGTTATCGTCAATGCCGTCGCCCTCGCGGTCCCCCGGGGCGCGAAGCAGCGCGAGCGGCGTGCCCGGCGGCGCGTAGCCGATGCGAGGCGCTGCTGGTGGCGCAGGCAGCGCGCGGCGGGCGCCCGCGGGCGCGGCGCCGGCGGCGGCGAGCGCGCGCCGCGCGGAGGCGAGGGCGGCCGAGAGGCGCTCATCTGAGGGGTCTGCCGCCAGGCCCGATTCGAAAGCGGCGGCGGCGCGCGCGTGGGCGCCGAGGGCAGACAGCGCCTGGCCGCGCCGCAGCTGCGCTTTCGGGTACGACGGGTGCAGCGCCGCGCTGCCGGCGCCGGCGCGCTCCGCCCACTGCTGCAGGAGAGAGAGGCATTTGTCTGCGTCTGCCAGCGCGCCGGCATGGTCCCCGAGCGCAAGGCGCGACGCCGCGCGGTTGGAGTAGCAGACGTGCAGCTGCGCGTGCGTCACGCGCGCAGCGGCGGCGCGCTCGAGGGCGCGCGTGAGGGTGGCGACGGCGGCGGCGTGGTCGCCGCGCCGCGCCTGTTCGACCGCGGCCTGCGGGGTGGGGGTAGGTTTGAAATGTTGCAGCGACAGCCGGGCCTCGCGCTTCCCTGGGATTGGATGCAAGTCAAAGCCCTGAACTGGGGTTGTAGGGCACAGGGTCGCACCTGATTGTGCCGAGCGATCCCGACGCCTCCGCCGCAAACTGCACCGGCGGCGCCATTCCGAGGATCGGGCTTGGCCAGGTCGTCCTGGTCCATCGTTCACAACGCTGAGGTAATTTGTATACATCTGCCATCGTGTACGTCGTTCGATGTGCAACCCGCGCAGGGTTGTGCGTGCCCGAGGCGTGGCAGTGCGTGATCGAGATCTGCAACGAACCTATGATCGTGGCACAGCTCTGCCAAGACCTCAGAAACGCAAGCAACCGCAAGATGGATGGCTTGCTTGCGAGTGCCAATGTGTGCAATACACACCAGGCGGGGATCAATCTAGGACTTTCTGGGGACTGCACACTGGCAATACCGTACCGCACTGCCGCAGCGGCCGCGGAGCCACATGCAGACACTTGTTGAGCAGCTGGTGTCCCAACCCCGCCAACCGACACAGAGAGCATGTGCTGCACAGTAACCACACGCACGCTTGCCTTGTCGGATGGAACCGTGTCCCTGGCCTGTCCAGTCCACGCATGGCGCTTCCATCCACTCTCTTGCTCGCAAACAACATCCAGAGGGCACCAAAGCCTGTGCTGCACCGCTCCTGTGACCCTGCACATGATGTTGAGTCCTCTCAATCCTTGATGCTACCTTATTACTGGAGCTAGCGCTATCAGGAACAAACAGCCCAGCTTGCAAAAATGCCGCAACACCCCCCACGACAGGGCCGGCGACGGCAGCCGGCCCTTGCAAGTGCATGCAATGCACGCGCTTTTGCAACGCGTGTACAGAGGGAGCGGCGCGGCTGCGCACACACACCGCCCCGAATCACAACAAAACAATCCAGAACCCCATCCCTGCCCGTCACGCCACAGCCACAGTCAGGCCGAAGCGGCGCAGTCAAAGGTCTTGCCCCCCCAAAGCCGTGTCGCAACTCGCGCATGTGTGCAGCAAAAACCGAGGTGGGCCTGGCCGCGCAGGGCCGTTTAGCGCACACTGAGCAATCAATGGCATAGAGCCGCTCCTTCCCCTTGCGCGCCCCCCACACGCCGCTCCCTCGCGGCAGCTGCGGGGCGGGGCTCGGCCTGTGCCACCCTCACGGCTTGCTGGCCGGAGTGCAGAGCGCACAGAGCAGAGGCGGCTCCATGCGCACCCCGCGCCCCTCAACCGAGCTTCTTGGTGCTCTTAGTAAAGACGTACTCTTTGAGCCACTTGGCGCTGTCCTTGGGCCTGTGGAGACGAAACATACGGGCAGATAAGTTTGAGAAAGAGAAGGCGCTGGCTGAGCTGGAGGGCTGGGATCGCATTTGTCCTCAAGACGTAACGCACGATTTGACATGGGACGATGACAGGTACCATGACGCGATGCCAAACGCGCCACGCGTGTGCGCACGCCAGAGCGTGTGCGTGTTGGAGATACAATCCGCCCATTCCCAGGCGCGCCGCTCACTTGCGGGGCAGGGCCTTGTTCTTGAAGTCCACGTTGACGATGCCAAACTTGGTGGAGAAGCCCTCCTTCCACTCCCTTTGGGGAGGGGGGGATGAGCGCATCGCATCATCAGCAAGGATTGACAACAGCTAGCACTACGTATGGTAACTGTGCAGCAGACATTCGCGAATGGCAGCTGCCCTTACACTGCTGTTTGTTATGTGCTTTTTTGGCCAGAAGCTGCGAGCGAGGCTGCAGTGTTATGCGTCGGAATGCTGCCCAGCCCTGCGTGTGGTGGCGGCCGAGCCTCGGGGCGCGCACCAGTTGTCCAGCAGTGACCAGGCGTAGTAAGCGGTGACCTTCACTCCCGCGCTCTTGGCCCTGGGGGGGGGGGCGAGGAGGGTGCGAGCAGCAGCAGGGGTGAGGGCGTGAACGTCTGGGGCGACATGTGCGACAAAGCCGCAACATGCGCCGCGGCACATCAATCACAGCGCACGCGACTTCCCCGTAGGCGGCTGCCTCCTGAGCGAGTGCCCCTCGCGGCCACTGTGTTGGTCCTGTTTTGGCCCTCAAGCGTGACCCGCTTGGGATCGCAACATGGCCAGCCGCGCCCAGTGCTTTGCGATCAAGTGGCCCAGCAAGAAGGCGAGCACAAGCCCCCGAGCCGACACACCATCGCGCCCGCCTCACTTGCAGATCTCGTCTATGTAGCCGCGGAAGTACTTGGTGCGCAGCGGGTCCCGCAGCGCCGCGTCGCCGGTGCGGCCGGCCTCCCCCTTCTCGCTGATGCCGTTCTCCAGCACCTGGCGTTTTGCATAAGGGGGGGAGGGGGGGTGCAGGGG
>NW_014011113.1:0-8980 GCF_000611645.1 Monoraphidium neglectum
CCGTCACCCCCCCTCATCATCACACACCCCCCCACCTTGATGACCTGCTGCCGCTCCTCCTTGCGCCCGTCAGGGTACACCCGCAGCAGCGACACCACCTCCGTGCCCACCCCGTCGGCCTCCAGCCGGCCCGCCAGCCCGTGGCGCTCCAGCAGGCGGCGGCCGCGGGCGTCGATGTTGTAGACATAGCTCTTGTCCGTGTCCACCTGGGGGGGCGGGCAGCACGGTCGTCACTGCGCTGCATGGTGATGGCTCTCACTGCAGCTGTGGTGACAACAGTCGAAAGGCAATTGTGGAAACTCTGCTCAAAAGGCGATGACTTGTGTGCGTGAGACATGCGTTCCGACGTCTTGAGCGGGTCATGAGCGACACGCGATCAGGGTTGAAGGTCGCCGCGCCTGCCGCGCCATGCGTGCAGGCGCGCCGCGCGTCCGCCCACCTGCAGCACGCTGGCGCGGCGCTCCAGCACGATGACGTCAGACCAGCCGCGCGACGAGAGCTGCAGCGCGGCCGCCAGCCCCGCGGGGCCACCGCCCACGATCAGGGCGCTGCACTCGGCAGGCAGCGGCGCGTCGGGCGGCGGCGCCGCGGCGGGCGCCGGGGCGGCAGCTGGGGCGGGGGATGCCTCGCCCACGGGTGCGCCTGGACCGGCCTCTGCTGCCGCGGCTACGCGCCTGCTGGTGCTGCCGCCGCGCATCCAGGATGCAGGCCGCATGGTTTGTGCGGGGCAGTCAATGAGGCCCCGATCGCTGCTGCCCAAAAACGGCGCAGGCCGCGTGTGGCAGGAGCGGGATGGCAACGCGCCACGGTGTGGCGCCCCGCGCCCCGCACAACAAGGGATCAGGGCCGGAGACGCAAACGTTCTAGGGTATCCTGAAGACTTCAGGTGACCAGGGCGTGCGCCAAGAACGGACCGCGTTTGCGGATGCATTTCACCCGAGATCACCGACGACAGGGGAAATCGATAAAGTCAAACAACGACCACGGCTATACTTTGTACACTTTTTTGATGGCACATTGGTGCTGGCGCCCAGCAGGCGTCACCGGGTTAGTCAGTGACAGTGAGAGTTGTCAGAGTCCTGTAACATACAGCAGACTGTGCGGCAAAATTACACACCGCTTTTATTGTTGCATAGGCGGGCCGCAATACCAGCTCTATTGGCTGGGTGTGCTGTCACAGCTCCGCCATGGGTCAACCTCTGCACACAGATGGTGTAACCTGCGTTTGACCGCCGCCGGCCGGCCGGCAAGGTGGGTACTGGCGCTCCTGCGAACAAGAGCGGCTCAGGTGTGTCCGCCTTCGAGTCGCAGCCACGCGGAGGGTATGGCGAGACTGGCGAAGACATCGGCTAGCAGGTGGATCGCACCCACCACTGACAAGCTTACATCAGCAATATCAGCAGCCATCAAGATCATCAGAACAGCCTTCTCAACAGGCGCAGTACCCCCAGGCGCCGAAGCAACACGCGCCAGCTCCATCGCCGCTTGGTGGCGCGCGGGCGCCCCAGCCTGCCAGAGGCATTTCGCTGAATTGCGTTGGCAGAGACAGCTGCCAGGGAACATGGGAGTTTGATTTTTGGCCGTCAAATTGCCCTTCGAATTTCAGTATGCTTTCTTTGATACAAAGTCTAATCACATGAGGTTGTTTGGCTCCAGAAGCAGGTACGACAATCAAGATTTCCAGCAACTAGGAGCAGCCATCACCTTAACCCCAACCCTGCCCCTGACCTTGCTCTCTCACTCAAGATGAACCGCTACTCGCTGGTATGCCTTCTCACTCGCACAAGGTTTTCACATTGAATTCACCCACAGAAAACGAGAAGGAGAACTGAGAAGCTGCGCGCACGGTTTTTGGACATGTCGGCATCATCCTGTTTTGGGCGGCACTTTTCGGTCGTGGTGTAGGTCGCTGAGCGAGGTCGTCGGTGGGCATGCTGTGTGCGCCACGAGCCGCAGTGTCCGGCCTCGTGCGCAGTCTGCTCTGAGTTTGGCATAGTGGAGCGTTCCCCTGCGGTGGCGTGCAGCAAGCTTGCCGCGCAGGCACGCCTTGCCTTGCATCGACCAGTCCGCAGCTGCCGCGGGATATGTGCTGGAGGGAGCAGCAGCAAAGGCCGTCGCTCGAGCACGAACAATCGCAGGCTGTTATTGCGTTCCAGGGCAAAATCAGGCGCATGACGTGGCACTGATCGCGAGTGCTGTGTCGCCTCGTGCGTGCGACCAGCGCGCAGCGAGAACCGGACTGGGCGAAGCGGCGTGCACTTTTCGTTTCGGTGGGCACGCCAACCACGTCCCTGTGGCGTTCACGGGAACCAGCATCCATGGGCTCAAATCGCCGCTTCCTTGCACCCACACCCTGCGTTTGCTGCCCGCAGTCGCCCGGGGATGGTCTAGGCGGGGTGTGCGCGAGGCAGGGTGGTACGAATCATCTTGTGCAGGGGCGCACGACCCAGTGGCCACCAGCTCAACTGTGGCAGCAATAAGCATTATTGGTATACGTGGGGTTAAATCCAGCTGGGGCCCAATCAGGCGCGGGCTAGAGCCAGTCGGACAGGGTTGCTGGGCCTCGGCAGCTGCCCCGTCCCGGTCATCATGAGCAGGCAGCGTCCAAGGCTTCATCATAAAGCTTGGACTGCCACGTAACACTACCAAAGCCTTGCCACCCCTCAGAACCACCACACGCACGTTTCCGCATCATCTGTCTCGCGTGAGCACCGGCACAAGCCACAAGGACCCGGCAACCTACCACATCACCTTTAGCAGGCGGGATGCAATCCCGTGGAGCATTCCTTGGCGCCAGCAGCGGTCCCTGTGCGGCACTCGAGGCGTGCTCCATGCATACGCCCCCGCACCACCTTGCAGACACAGCGCCGCTCGCCGATAAGTGGCGCGGCCTCTTGGCGGCTGCCAAGGCGGCAGGCAGCACTGTGGGAAATGCTAGCACAGGCAGCATGGACCAGGTGGCATCTTCTGGGCCCCTGGGCTCACCATACGGCGCGACGCGCCAAAACGCCCTGCTGCTCGGCGGCTTTGGGCCCGTCGGTGACGCCGGTGCGTCGTACCTGCCCGCCGGCGTTCAGCCGCCCCCGCCGCCCCCGGCCCCGCTTTGTGGCCCTGTGTGCACCTGGCAGCCCCCGACCGCGCTCGCTTGGGCCGGAGCGGTTGCCCAACCCCCGTTCACAGGATGCTTATGAGCTCGTTGGTGGGTCCGCACACCCGGACGGCTCTTTGGCGGCACGCGCACTCCATGCGCTCACGCGCCCGCTCCCGCCCCCGCCTTGCCCCCTCCTCTGCTTCTCCGCTAGGCGTGTCGACCTCGCAGCCCCTAAACAGCCCCACCTTCGAGGCCGCCTCAGAGAGCTCCGGGTCCTTTGCCTTCCTGCCCGGCACCTTTGGCCACAGCGCGCACGCCGCCGCGGCAGCCGCCGCCCACGCGGCGCACAACCAGCACGCGTTCCAGTCGGTGTCGCCCCCCGCCGCGACGCAGCACAACGGCCTGGCGCCGACGCACGAGGATCTGGCGCTGTCGGGCACGAGCTACTCGGCGCTCGACGGCATCGTGTCGGGCAACGGCGGCGGTGGCGGCGGCTTCGCGACCGCGCCCGCGGCGTTCACGGCCGCGGCGGCGCTGCTGGACAACGGCGTCGAGACGCTGTACCCCAGTGAGCGCCCCACTGGTCGGGATCTGGGGTGGGATGGGTGACGGCCGACGGCAGTCCGCCTGCCCGCCCTGCGCTTTCAACGCTGGTGTCGCATGGATGGTTATGCCCGGTGCCTGATCATCGCCGTGTAATCCCAGCGTGCGCGTCCCCCTCGTCACCCTTTCGCATATTCACCTACCCCTCACCTCGCCACCTCACCAGGCGAGCGGCTCGCCCTGGCGCGCATGGCAGCCGCCGCGCAGCAGCAGCAGCAGGTCCAGCAGCAGGTGCAGCAGCACATCCAGCAGCAGCAACAGCAGCAGCAGCAGCAGCACATGCTGCTCCAGCCCCTCAACAGCATCAACAGCGGCCCGTCCACCATCGGCGGGCCGGGCGCGAACAGTCACGACGAGTTGTACCACCACATGGGGGGTTTTTCCATGGACCAGCGCTCCAGCGGCGGGCTGCTCTCCCCGGCTGGCATGGCCGGCGCCGCCAAGGCCGGTGCTGCCGCCGCTGCTGCGGCCGCGGGTGGGCAGCAGGTGTTCATCCCGAAGTCGAGCAGCCTGTATGTGAAGAATCTGCCGGCGGACGCTGACAAGTGCTTCCTGTACGAGCGCTTTGGTGAGCTGGAGGGCCTTGCTGGGTGATGTGTGCGGTTTGCGCTGAGGCTCTTGCATGTGTCAGGTTGGTATTTTGGGGGGTTTGTTGCTTCACTGTTGCTTCACTGGGAAGGCTGCCCCCTTGGCACATCAGGCGCACCTGACCCCTTTCCCCTCGCCCCCGACCCGCGTCCCCTGTGCAGCACCCTACGGCGCCATTATGTCGGTCAAGGTGAGGGGTCATAGCTGCTGGCTTCCTGGGAGGGGTTTGTGCATGCTTTGCACCCAAGCTGTGTAGTGAGTGGAGGGATTCACATGCGTGTATTTGCCACACCCACTAAGCGGTTCAGAACGTCATGTCTTTCAACTGAGAAGTTTGCAATGCCTGTTTCCCCGTCGCGCCCAGGTGCTGTGTGACCCGGACACCAAGATCTGCCGCGGTGTTGGCTTTGTCAACTTTGCGGTCCATGACGACGCCGTCCGCGCCATGCAGGCCCTCCACGGCGCAAAGGTGCGTGCGTGCAGGCGGGGGTTAGGGCAGGGTGTTGCGCATGAGGATGGGCCACGGGTCAATGCACTGCTGAGGCTTGCCTCTGGGATCTGGGGACTAGGAGTTATGTCAACTTGAAATCTGTGGCCCATCATGCGCTCGACACACCACTCTGCCTGCGCTGCTGCATGGATTGGCGCGTGCAGTCACGCCAAGGCTAATCGTGCGCTGCTGTCCATGTGTGTGCCCTTGCATCCCAGGTTGGGGACAAGCTCATGCATGTGAGCCTGCAGACCCCGCGCATCCGCGCCGTTGTTTGAAGCGGACCGGCGGCCTGCTTGGCGGCGTCGCCTCGCGCCGCTGCGGAGTGAGCGCGTGGAGCGCGGGCTGTCGCCTGCGTCGGCGCAAGACTGAGGATGCTGGATTCGGTGTGCTGGTTTGGCTGGCGCTGAGGCGAGGTGGCGAAGTGCTGTCCGCCTGTCGCACGGCCCCCAGCGGCGCGAAGTCTTGCAGGTCCGGGCCCCCGCTGCGCGACGCCAGCAGATGCGGGCCTGCCGCGTTGGTCGAGACGTGCGTTCGTTGGGTGGGTGGCAGATGTGCGGAAGCGCAGCAACTGCCAGTGGCTGGGCATCTTGGTGACGCCCACACTGTGCAGTGGCAGGGGTTTGGGTTTGAACCAAAATCGGGTGGCTTTTGTTGGGGTTTCTACGCGAGGCAGCACTTTTCTCAACAGGATCCCACGCACGATTCGCACGCACACTCAAATACGCACTCAGTGCCTGGCCTCTCGACAGCACTGCTGTAGTCCGTTGGACCGTTGCCACTTTGCCACGGTGGACGGTGCGCAGGACGATCGCATGGCTCGTGCCCCTCAGAGCTAAGGCATTCATGCGCAGAGGATAGGGGTTTGGGGGGGGGGTGCACTGGCGCATTTGGAATGAGACGTTCTCTCTCCCAACACCGCAGCTGTGTACCTCTGCACTCTTTCGCTAATTCTCGCGGCCAACCAGCCGCATTCCATCAACACGCCTCCTTTCGACGCAACGCGGTGTCAGCCCCTGCCGCTGGGGTGGCATTGCTGCTTTTCACCCGCCGCCGACCTCCCTCGCACCCGCCATTCGTTCCGAGCAGCGTCAAGCGTGCGGGAGGTATTTGCTGTCCGAATGCCTGGCCATGCTGCTGCGTTTGCTCCTGTGACGCTGCATTTACGGCCCTCCCTGCTTTTAGCCCTGGCCAGCCAAGGCAATGGGCTGTTGGCGCACAAGCCTCAGGGTTCTTTGCCGTGTAGCCCGCTCACGGCGATGCGTCGCAGCGAATGCGATTGCTGCGTGCGCATCTACCTGGCCACACAAAGGCTTGAGCATGCACCTCGCCTGCAAGTGAAGTTAGGGATGATATAGGCTCTGCTGTGTCAGGGCCTGCACGGGAGGTGAGGTGATGTCCAGCGCTGCACTTTGCGCGCAGGCACGATCGGAATTTAAGGAGTGAGCTGCACAGAGGCTGGTGCAGAACGTGCAAGTGGCCTTTCTGGGGCCAATACACGTGCTTTCTCTGCGCGACTCGGATCACGCAGCAGCGCTTGGCGTACGCCACGTGGTTCTGTTGCGTCGCGCATCTTACCACCGCCTAGTAGTGGTGCCATGGCGGCACCGCAACTACTTACCGCGGTCATGGTCATCAGCCATGGACATGCCTTCCCACCTACTTTTGCAATGTTTCCTGGCCTGAACCCGTGCCCTGTCCCGTTCACAGTCAACACTTTGCCGATATCCGGCATCGCGGCAGGCGGGACTCGCGCACCGGCAAGTGATTGTGCTTGCCTTTGATCTTTTGTGCGCGCTACCTGGCCAACTGCCACGAGGGGGCCCACACACACCCTTTTGTCGGTCCTGCGATGGCCGCCCAGGCACGATCAGGCGGCTGCAGCCGTGGCCCTCACAACACAGTACACCTTACACCACAAACTTATACCCTTGTGCATGGGGTTGCAGGTGGTTCCGCAGCATTCGCCCTTCCGCTGTACATTAATGCGTATCGTAATTTCTGGTTATGGGAGAAAGGATATGTGCGCGCACACAGTTACGCACGCCTGCAACACTGTTCTGCCCCCTCGGACAGGCGTCTGCTGCCATCGCTGCTGCTGCCGCAGGCGTTGCGGCTGCTGCTGCTGCGCGGTAGATGTTTGCGCACTTTTACAAACGCAGTAGCATCTACCTGTCACACGGGTGTTGCCTCACGTCACCGCCGTCGCCCTGCTGACTCAGCTGTGGTGGGCGGGGGGCTTCCCCTTTTGTCGGCTCATGCTATTCTAATTGCGGTCTTGAACATGGAGTTGATACATGCACTTGAAGCAGGCAGTTGTTCAGAACATTAATCTTGTAAATTGCAACTGGCCGTGTGGAGATGTTGGGGAGTGTTGAGGCAAGCAGCATATGCAGTTTGTGGCCAGTACCAGCCCGTTATGTCCTCGCTACAAGGGCTGCAACGTCGATCAGGGCTTTTTTGCAATGTGCTATATCTAACGAGGATTGCATGCGCATAGAGCATCAGAGTGTGCATAGGAACTTGCTGACCAGCTATCAAGCCGGCACGCCCCCACACCGCGCATATGTATTTCCATCCCAGCGCCATTATCGATCATGACAGACGAGCAAGACGCAAGAGCTTTCACTTTGATTCACAGGTATAGAAGCAGCAGTATCATGGAACTGCCCAGCAGGCAATGCTGCAGCTGTTGTCCCAGCTTAAAATTGCCGATGACCATCATGTTGTCTCTATGTTGTTGGCTGCGCTGAGCAGAAAGTACGGTAAGCACAGTCTTCGTTGCCATCAATCGAGTTGGAGCAGCGGGTTGACCACCCGCACCCAGAGCACGTGGCTGCGCTGCCGACCGTGCCCCAAGCGGCAGCGTTGCTCCACGAGCGCGATCAGAACAGAACCTCCACTGAATGCATACGCAACCTGTGTGCAGTGTCGGTGCTACTTGCTCACGGGCGACGGGAATGATCAGAGGACCCTGGGAGGCAGATCAAGGCGACTCCCTTTGAAATCAAAGCAGCACATCATTTGCATCTATATCTACTTACGTACACCCCCAGCGCTGTCTTCGGCGCGGCCTTTGATACCGACCAAATCGAGGCAGCTGCGCACACTTGCACCGCGACAGGTCGATCAGGGATGTCTTATCCCACGGGTGGTCCCGGCTGGGGCGACTCCCACCTCGCCAACCAGATGTCGGGCATGGCCCTCGGCGGAGGCGCGCCTGTGCCTCCCGCCTCGGCGTACCCCGCGGCAGCTAGCTACCCGCCCAGCAACGGCAGCGGCGCAGGAGCACCCGGTGCGCAGCCCGTTGTGGTTGTGGGGTACGAGGGGACGCACGGCGCCAGCCAGTATGGGGGCCCGCCTTGGGCGAGTAGTGAGAGGCCGGGACGAAAGATGCCCCTGTCCTAGTGACCATGCATGAGCTCATGCTCGTGTGCGTTGCAGCCACCGCGTCCCCCTGCAATGCCCTGGAGAGCCCATGCGAGCCAGATTGGCGGGCAGTACACGCAGAACCAGCCCTCCTTCCACGCCTCGCTCACCACCGCCGCCGTCACTCCCGAACCCGTGCAAGAAGGCGGCGGCGCATACCCACCCCCCCCAAGCGGGTTCTACCCCCCTGCCGGCGGCGGCGCACCCTCCTACCCCCCGACATACGGCGGCGCATACCCCTCGATTCTGGGGCCGGACCAGACGCAGCAGACCGCGGCCCACCCGCCGCCGCCCAACGCCCAGCCTGCTGCCGCGTCGCCGCCTGCCGCGGGGGGCTGGCGGCTGCGGGCGCCGCTGCCGCAGAAGCCCGAAAAGCAGCTCATCGGTGGGTCGGCGAGGGGTCCCGTGTGCTAGGGCGCCAGCTGGCCGCGTTGCAGGGACCCTGAGGCCCGATTTGACCATCAGGGGTCAACTCGCCCCCATGCAAGAGCGTCCCTTGCGGTGGCCCTTCCCACAGTTTACCCGCATGCGCTTCCAAGTCACGCGCATGTGTCACCCATTTAACCCAGCCCCGCTAACCGCCGGCCGTCCGCCCGCCGTCCGCCCGCCGCCTGCGCCAGGCCCCTTCCTGCGCTTCAACGACTACGACCCGGCCACCGGCGTTTACGAAGCGTCCGTCCTGGTGGTGACACACCCTGACGTCACCGGCCAAGTCCAGGTCAGCGCCCGACTCCCGGCCGCGCGACCGCGCGCCCGCTCAGCCCCCGCCCCTGCCTGCC
>NW_014011112.1:0-8969 GCF_000611645.1 Monoraphidium neglectum
GCATAACTCACAGCCAGCTCTTCCCCCTGCCCCCACACCCTCTGCTCAGGACCTGCTCGTCCAAAACTGCGTCTCCAGCGTTGGCGCGGTGTTCATCGAGACGACGCCGTTTTCATGCACGCGCTGCAGCTTCGCGCGCAACACCGCCAGCTCCGGCGGGGGGCTCTACGCGAGCGGCAGCGACACGCCCTTGAACCTCACAGACTGCCTGTTCTCCGCCAACGACGCCGCGGACGTCGGGGGCGGCGCGGCGGTGGAGCGCTCCGCGACGCTGACGGCCACGCGCGTCGTGTTCGAGAAGAACCGCGCCGTCCAGGCCGGCGGCGGCCTCTTCTTCAGCAGCGGCGATAACCTGTATGTCTTCCAGAGCGCCTTTGTGGGCAACAGCGTCGAGCAGAGCGCGACCGCGTTTGGCGGCGGCGTGTACGTCAGCTCGCACAGCTCCGCCAGCGCGCCGCCGTACACGACGATCCTCATCCACTCCACCACGTTCTACAATAACGAGTTCCCCAACAACCCGACCCAGGCGGGGGAGGGGACCGGGCTGCACCTGAACCTCAGGCAGGGGCCGCCGGCCGTCGCGAGCGTCGTCAACTGTATCCTTTGGCGCGACGGCGCCAACGCGTACTCTGTGTACTACACGTCCCTCTTCTCCCTCAACAACCCCAGCATGCCCTTCCACCACAACGACTGGTCCGGCACGGCCGCCGCTGGCGCCGTCGGCGCGGCCAGCAACGGCACCGTGATCGACGCTGACCCGCGGCTGCGGTCGATCACGCTGCCGTGGCCGGCCGGCCAGCAGGGGCCGGTCACGTTCTGGGTCCCGCAAGCTTCCAGCCCCGTGGTCGACGTTGGCGACAACCCTGGCAACGACTTGGCCGACATCCGCGGGCTGGCCCGCGTCGTCGGCGCGGCCGCCGACATCGGCGCCGCGGAGAACCAGGCGCCCGTTGCCGCGTCCAACCTGAGCGCCACCCTCAACGAAGACACGGCCTTTGACGCGCCCGCGCCTGGCGTGCTGAGTGGGGCAATTGACGCTGACCAGGACGTGATGACGGTTTCGGTTGTCCTTGGACCCACCAATGGCACCCTTGCCTTGGCGGCCAACGGGTCTTATAAGTACGTCCCGAATCCCAACTTCTTTGGAGTTGACGGGTTTGTCTTCCAGGCGTCGGACGGGGCGAGGGCCAGTGCTGCGCAACGTGTGACCCTTATCATCCGTAAGTGACCGCCGGGCCCGCGGCATCGCAATCCTTTCGTGGAGCCATACTTGCTGAGGGTGACGCACAGGGTTTTGTGCGTGCTGCAGGCGTGTGATGTATGCCGCCGGCCTTGCACGCACGTGCTCTCAAAATCCCTTGACCACTGCACCAAGGCTGTGCTCCCTTGACGCTTCTGTGCGCGACCCCTGGCAAACGGGATGGCCTCCCCCTCACAACCCCTTCCACTGGCAAACCTCTTGTGTGCCACGTCTCGCAGTCCCAGTGGAGGACCCACCAATTGCAGGGAATGTGACGTACAGCGTGAACCAGGACTTCACATTGTCAATCCCCGCGCCCGGCGTGCTGAGCCGCTCTGTAGACTACGATCCCTCCGACACGTTGACTGCTGTCTTGCAGCGCGGCAACGGGCCCAACAATGGTGTTTTGACCCTGGCAGCCGACGGCTCCTTCAATTACACGCCCAACACCGGGTTTGCAGGCGTAGATGGCTTCAATTTTACAATGAAAGACTCCGGTGGCGGTGCTGACGCGCAGGCCTATGCAGCAATCATTATAGGTGAGCCACACGGCATCTGACAGCAAGGAATCCGGCGGGGGGCAGCGCGCCTGTGTGACTGAGGCCGTTGGTGCGGTGTCTGCGCTTCCCCCTCTCAATGTATGCTTGGACTGCTGGTGTTTTTGGTGCTGATGTCACGGCCACTGCTGCCACCTCTGCTGCTGGTGCAGCTGCATTTGCCCGTGCTCAATCCTGATTGCGACCGTGCACCTACCTTGCAGCTCTCACACTCAAGCAGCCCCGATGTGCGACCCCTTTGCCCCCCGGCCTTTATGTGCAGTCCCTAATGAGCCCCCGAGCGCCACGGACCTTACATTCGTCGCCAAGGAGAGCACTGTGCTGACCATCGGGGCAGCGGCAGGCGTTTTGGCTGCGGCCACCGATCCTGACGGGGACCTGCCGCTGACTGCTGTGGTCCTGACGCGCAACGGCCCCCAGCACGGGGCTGTGAACCTTGGGCTGGACGGCTCCTTTGTGTACGAGCCGGTCGCCGGGTACAACGGCGCCGACGCGTTCAACTTCACTGTCAGGGACAAAAGAAATGGGACTGTGACGCGTCAGGCATTCATCAACATCAGTGAGTAGATTGGCTACATGCTCTGGGCTTTTGCAGCTGATTTAAACTTGGTGTCGTGGAGCTGCAGGGGCATGGAGTTTGCAGGGGGGTCTTGGGGGCCTGCATGCACGCAGCGGCGTCTTGACCTCGGCCAACGATCCCGGCGGCACGTTGTGTTTGTCACACTTGCACCCACCTGCATGCAGCGCAACACAGCCCGGAAACCACTCTCATCACCCCTGTTGGTGCTGCTGCGTGCATTTGCCCGCGCTCAATCCCAGCGGCCACCGTGCACCTTCCTTGCAGCTCTCAGCTCTCACACTCAATCGGCCCGAATGTGCGACCCCTTTGCCCCCTTGATCTCGCTGCAGTCCCTAATCAGCCCCCAAACGCCACAGACCTTACATTCGTCGCCAAGGAGAGCGCCGTGCTGACCATTGGGGCAGCAGCAGGCGTTTTGGCTGCGGCCACCGATCCTGACGGGGACCTGCCGCTGACTGCTGTGGTCCTGACGGGCAACGGCCCCCAGCATGGGGCTTTGAAACTTGGGCTGGACGGCTCCTTTGTGTACGAGCCGGTTGCCGGGTACAACGGCACCGACGCGTTCAACTTCACTGTCAGGGACAAAAGAAATGGGACTGTGACGCGTCAGGCATTCATCAACATCAGTGAGCACATCGGACGCACGCTCTGGGCTTCCGAAACTGAGTTGACTGAGTTGAATTTTTGACCTGGAGCTGCAGGGAAATCGAGTTTGGGGGGGGGCTTGGGGGTCTGCAGAACAGCGGCGTCTGAAACTTGGTGAGCACCTTGTGTTTGTCACACTTGGACCCGCCTGCATGCAGCAATATTGAGCTGAGCTAGGTTAACCTAGCGGGGAACCTCTCTCACCCCACCTTGACCTCTCTGCATCCCTCCGTGTCTGTGCCGCCAAACCCCAAGTCCCCAACCAGCCCCCCATCGGCACCGACTTATCCTTCACGGGCAAGGAGAGCTACCCAATGAGCATCAGCGCGGCAAACGGCGTTTTGGCCGTGGCCACCGATCCTGACGGGGACCTGCCGCTGACTGCTGTGATCCTGATCGGCAACGGCCCCACGCAGGGCACCCTCAACCTCCAGCCAGACGGGTCCTTCACTTACCTGCCGAACCCTGGCTTCAACGGGCTTGATGTGTTCAACTTCACGGTCAGAGACACGAGGGGCCAGTTCGTCACCCGCCAAGCTAAGCTTGTCATTGGTGAGTCAAGACAGACCAGGACTGAACTGCTTTTTTGAGGGTGGAGGATTGGGAAATGAAAAGTGAGGGGCGACACATCCTGGTCAGCAGGAGGTGCATGGCGCAGCCTCCGGTGGTGCATGCGGTGGGTGCAATGATGGGGACGGCGGAGGCTTGCACACCGCCCCCAAACAAAAATAGAGTTACGACCGCATGTCCATTATTTCATCACCTCGTCATTTGGCACCGTCGCCCAGTGGGCCGCCTCAGTTGTGCACCCTCGCTCCCCCTTGCTCGCCCGTCCGCTCCCTGCACGTCTGATCCGCCCAACCGCCCATCGACTCCCCTTGTCTGCCCTACGGCCCCCCAGTCCCCAACCAACCTCCAGTTGCAAGTGACGTGGCGTACATCGTCAAGGAGGGCAAAAACCTGACTGTGAATGCCGCAAGCGGCGTGCTGTCCAAGGCCAGCGACCCAGACGGGGACTTGGACCTGCCACTCACGGCTTCGATCCTGGCAGGCAGCGGCCCAAAGCAAGGCTCCCTCAACCTCCAGCCAGACGGGTCCTTCACCTACGCCCCCCTCGCTGGCTACAGCGGCGCCGATGCATTCAACTTTACTGTCAGGGACAAAAGGAATGGGACTGTGACGCGTCGAGCGTCCATCACAGTTGGTGAGTCAAGGCCGAGAGGCAGATGTTTTGGGGTGGGGTTGCGGGGCGGGGGCACGTGCAGATGGTGTGC
This sequence comes from Monoraphidium neglectum, assembly GCF_000611645.1. Classification (NCBI taxonomy): domain Eukaryota; kingdom Viridiplantae; phylum Chlorophyta; class Chlorophyceae; order Sphaeropleales; family Selenastraceae; genus Monoraphidium; species Monoraphidium neglectum. Next base: position 4,297 of record NW_014011112.1, read on the forward strand.
CGTAGAGGTATCAACACTGTTTTGCAATTGATGTTGACTGGCCGAACACCAAAGGCGGGGGTTGTCGGGGCCTGCATAGATGAATACGGCGCGCAAACAAGTTTGGTGTGGTGCCACATGCGCCGATGATTGCACCTGGCTCAGAGTGGGTTTCGCAGCCACGGATGACAGCAATTTGCTTCAATCTTGGCTCTCCATGGTCCTTTATTTGCATCACTGCTTCAACGGCTTTGTTTGGCACCTTGCAGCTCCAAGCATATTCGCCCAGCTGGCTGCAGCCACATGAAAGAGCGGCCCGGCGAGCTTGTGAGTTCCTTGGGGCCCATCCTGAATTTGCGTCAGACCTGATCAAACCTCACTGCCTGCCGGCCCAACCACCTACCACCAACCTATGCAGTGCCGAAGTATGCTCCTATAGCTACAGATGTGTCCTTCAAAACAAAAGAAGACATCGCCCTCACCCAAGCGGCACCTGGGGTGCTGTCCAATGCGAGCGACCCAGATGGCGGCTTGCTGACGGCCTCACTAGCGTCGTCGCCACTGCATGGGAATGTCAGCCTGAGCCCGGACGGATCCTTTGTTTACACGCCTGCAGCAGACTTCAACGGCCAGGACAGCTTCAACTTCACCGTTTCAAATTCAGACCGCCTGTTTGTGGTGCGCCAGGCATCCCGAACAATCGGTGAGTTCAGTGTCTGCTGCATGACCGTGGCAAGCGCGAGCGAGGCAGTTCACAGCGAGACGCCGCCCCCCGCCAGCCTGCGAGCAGCCCCTCTGCCATTTGATTCGACTGCACCTCGTGCCTCACCTCTGCTGCTGCGCATCAGAGTCATGTATACTCGTGCTTTTGCAGCCTACGTAAGTGTCCATCCATTGATGTCTCAATCCCCTGCTCCTGACCCGCGCTAACCTGCAGAACCTGTGGAGGATCCCCCCAAGGTGGTGGGCCCACCCCCTGTTTTCAACACATCCAAGAACACGGTCCTGTTTGTACCATTGTCTGGCTTGACAGAGCCACCAGGGGCTGTTTTTGCAAGCGCTGAAGGCGGCGGCGGCATATCTGTCAGCGTTGCCAGCCTGCCCGATGGATCAAAAGCATTGCTGACACACGACGACGGCATTGTGCAGTACATACCAAGATACAGAGTTCTGGGGAGGAGCGCATTTGGAGTTGTGGCCCGCACGCAGAGCGGGCTCACCTCGGAGAATGTCTCAGTTGCAGTCAATGTGCTGAGTGAGTATAAGGTCTTGCTTGCCTGATGGGGGAGAGTGCATGCACGTTACCATAACCGCGCGCGTTATTGCCCAATCAGCACGCCCCACAGGTGTGTGCTGACACATGCATGTGCAACCTGCTGCTAGACTCGCCACGGAGTGATTCAATAATTCAAAGCTTTGCCCTCTCTCAGAGCCCTGTGTCACACCCACGCCGCCATTCGGCCCCGCCCCCGCCCTCCCCGCAATTGCAGACACCAAGCCCCAGTTGGCGCAGCCATCAGTCACCGGCTTCAAAATGCAGGTGACAGGCTGCCTGCCCGCCGACATCCAGATCGATGCAGTCCGCGTCACCGCGGGCCTCGTCCGTGTTGTCGCCAACAAGAAAGGCAAGACCATTGATTACGGCATCCCTGGGCGCGTCAAGATCACCGCCCGACCTCTGAACGCCACCTTGGCCAAGGCGGTGGAGGGGAAGTGCAGCTTTTTGGTGCCTGCGCGCCTCAAGGCGGCGGATTCATATGATGTCAAGAGGAAGGGCTGCAAGGCCTGCCACCGCTGCATGAAGGCGCTCAAATTCAATTGCGCAGAGACGTACCGGCTGCGCGTGCAGGCGCAGACCTGGGGCGGCTTGCGCACCAGCGCTTGGTCGGTTGACCTGCTTGTGAAGGCCGATTGCTCACCAGCTGCGGCCGCGTGCTACGGTTGAGGGGTGATACAGGCTTGGTGCCGCCTGTCACATTAAATGACGCTGGCTATTCACTGCGTATAAATTGCGACGGCGCTGCCCCATCTCCAAATTCCTGAAATGGAATAATGGAAGAGCTTGCAACACAAATCAAGCGCGGCATCGGCACGCCGCACACAGCACCCGCACAATGGCATTGTGCACTGCAAAGTAGAGCAACTTGCACAATCAAGACGCCTCGATGACATCCATTAATAGAGACTGCATTGCAAGGCCACATGGCTTTGCTCATCACAACTTTGAGGCCGTGCTGCACATGCATCTGTAACTCATCCGTCCACATGTATACATGCACTCCCTACAGCAAATAGTATGAGATGCCATTGTGCGCTGCCCGCCCGCCGTGAGCCCTCAGGCGCCGCCCTTCGTCCTTTTTCTAAGTGCCGGCCGACGTGGGCATATCCGGCTATGAAAGAGCCGATGCGATCGCCGCAAGAGTTGCAAAAGAGCTCAGACCAAAGAACCTGGCATCAAGCAGATGCCAGGTCTCACCATCCCTCTTAGCGACAACCGCCGCAGCCGGTGGTGGTGGTGGGGGCCGTGCGCAGCCAGACTTGCTGTTTCCACTGCTATAGGTGTTGTTTTGTATTCGTGGGTGTGGCTTGTGTGCGCGCGTGCACAAGCCAGCGAGCGCGTCCTTGGTGGGGGGGCGCTAGCTGCCGCGGCCTCTGCCCCGCGCAAGCCGGGCCCCTCCTTGATTCACACGGCGACAGGCATTACAGCCTGCGTGACCTCTCGCTCTCCCTCTCAAGCCGGCGCGCTGTCTCATCATGTTTGCCTGTCCGACTTCTGCGCAAGATCTCCCGTCTTTGCCAATTTGCTGGGTTTGTTCGCACATCACACCTTCCCGACCACAATTTGCTCTGGGTCACCTTGCTTGCAAGCCACCCCGGCTTGGCACCCCTGCTCGCGCGCGGCCTGAATGCAGGGCCCCAGGCTGCCGCCACCGCGGATGGTGCAGGTGCCGGGCGAAAAGTGGAAACCCGGCCATCAACCTGCGGTGTGCCTTCGCCCCGCTGGCATGCCCCTGCTGCGATTGCTAGTGGCCCTGCGGAGCGGGGCACGCATCAGCTGCTTGCGGGCGGCCGGGGCTCAGGTGCGTATTTTACCGCTGCCACAGGCTGTCAGATCCACGCCACCATCATCTTTTTGAAAATCCAGCTTTCAAGACCACAATTACCTCCGATGCGTGCACTGCATGCAATGTTTGCCCTCATGGGTGGTTTTGACCAATTATCTGTCGCTGGGTGGTCATCGTCATCAATTGCCTGGATGATATCAGGCCGTCGTTGGAAGCAGTACGTGCCATTTGATTCCAAAAGAGTGCCTAAGACTGCGCTGCTCAGGGGCTGCAAGCAGGGCATATACACCAAGTAGTGCACGATCATGCGCTCGTGCTGCGCCATGCGCTCGCCTATCCACCTGCCTGTGAGCGATTGGACTCACCTGCAGTCTTGTGCACGATTGAGTCACTCCCTCGAACCAGGTGGGGTACGTCCTCATGATATTGGTCACCGAAAGAAACCAATAGATGTCGTGACCCAATCCTGCGTCATGCTGGGTGAGGTTGATTGTGTGAAAAAATGAGTGATGAAGTTGCACCGTCAAGGGATGGACCCCATGCTTTTGGCCTGCGTTGCGAACAGAAATAAGTATACTCCTACTCTGGTATATACATGGCGACGGTACCCCAGCATCGCTCTTGTGGGGTGTCCAACCCGCCCTGGTCCAAACGGCCGGCGCCGCATTGTCCATTGACGTCATCACCAGCGGCTGACCGTGTGGGTGTGTTGCTGGGCAGCTGCTCGCGCAGATGTCGAACCGGTATCGTGGCCGCAAGGATGACTTTCCAGCTCACCAGCTGTCGGCACACCCGTGGCACTGCTGCTAGGGCAAATGGTGATCTGAGCCCCAGCACCCCTGCAAAACCGTGCATTGTGAGATCCTGTATTGCGTTATTAGTGTCTTTTGCCCTGCGTCTCGCGTTCCGCACCTTCTCTACTCCGTTGTTGCCAGTGTCGAGGCCAGCTCGAGCAGGGGCTCTCCTGGGCCTCGCGCGCCCATTCTTCGGCGTCATTTTGGGCGGTTGTGGCGTCAAGCTCACATCTCAGTTCGAGGCCGTCCGCGCCCCTCTGGCGAGACGCGGGCGGGTCACCCACGAAGGGAGCCTGGCACGATGCTGCCAGCAGTGAAGGTGCCGAAGGAGCTGCTGCAAGTCAGGCCGACGGTGCTGGAGGTGGGCTTGGCGCGCCGGCGTCGTGCGGCGATCCTTGACGCCGTGCCGACTCATTGGGCTGGCAACTAGCCCGCGCCCTGTCGCGCCTCCTGCGGAGCACCGCGCCCCCATCCCCTCCCTGCAGCGTGTGTGCTCACCCTGAACCCTCCTGCACAGCTTCCTCCTCCCTGCGCATCCACGCCCCCGCCTGCCCGGCCCCTGGCCCGACCCCGGCCCCCCCACCCTGCCCATCCCCCTGACAGGAGTATGTGCGCCACCGCCTGCTGCAATTCATGACCGGCCTCTCCCTGCGCCTGCGCGTGCTGTCGCCGGGCGCAAACCTCGAGCTCCTCGACCGCGCGGCGGCGGAGGCGCTGCAGGGCCTGCCGCCGCCGGATTATGGGCACGTGCCCGTTGAGCTGATGGAGCTGCAGCTGGTGTTCAGACACGACTGCCAGTGAGAGGCCGGGGCCGGGCTGGGTGAGGGACCGGCGC
>NW_014011111.1:0-1574 GCF_000611645.1 Monoraphidium neglectum
GCTCTGGACAACGCAGTTGCGGGGATGGTTCGGGGCGCGGCGCCGGAGGGGTGGCCGGCTGGCACAGACTTTGAAGGTGCGGCTTATGACGAGATGGAAGGGGTTGCGGGGCGGAAAGGGGAGAGGCACAAGCTGCGAGTGGGCGGACGGGCGGGCGCGCAGGCATGGCGCGGCCGCTCGGCGGCGGCCGAGCGCTGCACCTCCCCCCGCTCTTGGGCGTGCTGCAAAGCATGACAAGCGGCGGGAGCGGCGCGGCGGCGCTCTCAAGCCCCCAGCGGCCCCCCACCTGGACATCAGGCAGCACCGCCCTGCCCCTGACCGGGCGCAGCAGCACGCGCCCCTGCGCGTCCGCCGCCGCGTTGCCCGCGGTGCCGACGAGTAAGGGGGTGCCGCGGTTGTTGTGCAGCAGGCTTATGGCGTCAAAGTCGGCGTTGGTGGCCTGGGCCAGGGCGCCCCTGCAGGGAGAGGTGGCAGTGGGCGTGTATGCCGGTCGGCGGGGTCGGGGCGCAGAGCTGCAGTTGTTTGAAAGTGGTGCGCGTGCTGCGAGTGCACCATGCCTGTGGAATTAGCTGGTCACCACGGCCGCTCTGCCTTCACCCTGCTGTACACGTACACACAGCGCGCACACAGAGGCAAGGCGCGCACGCGGCACGCGCGAGCACACCGGTGCGCGACGCACGCACGCACGCGCCCCTTCCTCCCAAACATCACCCGCCCCGTCCGACCCGCGCGCCGCCCACCTGGCCGACTCCCCTTGGTACCGCGCGCTGAACGCGTTGCCGTCCAGCACCACCACCTCCAGCGACACCTCAGGCAGGTCCCCCTCAAAACCGGCACCCGTGGCCGGGTCCACGAGCTCTACGCGCACGCCCGCGCCGCAGCGCGCGGCGAGGGTGTCGCCGACTAGATATTTTGAGTCAAAGGCGGAGCCGCAGCGCCGCGCGGTGCTGTGCTGGCAGAGCACGCACTGGGGCTCGGCGCAGCCGGGGGCGCTGGTTGTGTTTTTGGGGGGGGGGGAGGAGGGGGGAGTGATGGGTGCGTGGGCGGCGGCGCTGCTAGGAGGGGCTGCCGTCGTGGGTCGCCTGGGATCGCGCACACTGCTGCAGGCCCGCCCGCCGCATGGCTGGCACAAACCCCAGCCCCATGCCTCCGCACCACGGCCCTGGGTTCCGACCGGCCGCGAACCCCAGCCCCGGAATGCTCGTCCCCGGTCAGGGCGCCCCATTCGTCCCTGCAAGCAATCCCCGCCCGCCTGTGCCCTCAAACATGGAGGAAGCCGGCCCACCTGCAGTCGTGCGCAAACACCAGCTGCAGCTCCAGGCTTTCGACGGGCACCACCCCATAGTCCGGCTGCGGCAGTCCGGCCAGCGCCTCTGCCGTGGCGCGGCTCAGAAGATCGAGGTCCACGCCTGGCGCGAGCGCCCGCAGGCGCCGCGCCAGCTCGGCGAGCAGCTGCTCCTGGCGCGACCGCACGTAGTCCTGCGGGGCAGCAGCGTGGTGTGGGCGGCCGTCGGAGGATGGCTGGAGCGCGATGGGCGGGCCGCGGGCGCAGAGGCGGGGGGCCGGGCGAGGGG
>NW_014011111.1:2280-9675 GCF_000611645.1 Monoraphidium neglectum
TTGTTCGGCCGCGGCGCTGTCAGGCTCTCACCTCGAGCACTGAGCGGTTGACGCCCAGGAGGTCTTCCGGCACCTTGACTGCCGCCGAGGACATCGCGGCCGCGAGGGCGCCGCCCCGCGCGCACCCGTCCTCGGTGGCCGGCGCCTCGGAGCCGAGCGGCTGGTCTGGTCGCAGTGGCGTCGCTTGAAGAGCTGCACTCGACCCCAGGTTCATATACTGTGTGTTTATTGCGTCGCTGCGTACGAAAGCGGCGAAAAATGGGGACTTTTTTGACACTGCACTGCTGGATACGTCGCTGCACTCGTCGCCGAAAGAAAGCGGGCTTGTCCCGCGCGACTCAAATCATGTATAGACTACGATGGGAGGCCACTGTGCCGCTCTCGCTTCGCACAGATGCCTCCTAGCGAGTTGATGGCCACAGCTCTAATAAGGCCCTGGCTGTGCGCGATGAATGCGAGCTCTGCGCGCCGGCCACGCTCCTTACCTCCGTCAAGAAGGCTTGAAAACTTGAACTTGGCAACGCACACCGCACACGGCCACAAATACACGCGTGCTCAGTCGGCTTACTACTGGCTTCCGCGCAAGCACCAGCTGCCGTGCAGTGTTCGCGACCTGGGCGCTGGACGGCGGTGCGAGGCCGCTGCCCCCAGCCAGGTGTGATCATATGATACCACGTTGACATTGGACGTCAGCAGGGAAGAAACGAGGGGCGTCGCCGATGCCAGCCGAAAACATGGTCGTGATTGAGCCAGCTCCCAGGCCACTGGTCGCTGCACGGCTACTTTGGCGCGGCAGCTGCACCAAAGCCGTACTTTGCAGGATGGACAATGAGTCGTGACGGCTGTCACAGAGCCCACATGCGCGCTGGCGTGCAGCTACAGGATGGGGGGAGTAGTGCCGGGGTGGCACCTGGCACCGGTGCCAGGTGGGGAGGCTAGTTGCGCGTTGCGTTTCTTCCGCACATGGCGCGTGCGCGATCTCCGAGACAGGGGCAGGATTACCAAATGATTGCTATGTAACATATGGTTGAGGTGCAAGTATTGTGGAGGGTACTCTGCTTTTGGAATTAGTACGGGCGACAGGCGCTGGGTTGGGCGGACGCCCAGCGTGATGGTGGCTGGCTGGAACGGGCTCGTGCAGTAGCATGTGCGTGACCCTTCCCTGCTCGGGGCGTAAAAACGAATCGCTGCCTTGGTGCTAGGCAGTGAGAGGGATGGGCAGCAGTACTCGCCCCGGGGAAGTTTGTAATTACGCAAGCGTGCAGATAGGCAAGTACGGTCTGAGTAATCGGCCGGGTGCGTCGGCAACAACGAGTATGTGCACGAAAAAGGCACGCATGTGCATGCGTGTGTTTGTGTATATATATACGTGTGCATGTGTATATAAGTGTGGATTGACGGCGCTATGCATCGCGCCGCCAAAATCAAGCGGCATCACAAGCCACCCCACGGCAACAAACGGTGTGGCTGGAGGACTTCATGCGCAACTCTGGTGGAAAAGCGGGCCTGCACCAGGCGTCCATCCAACAAGGCAATGATTGTGTGCGCGAACAGATGTGTGCGCAGGGGGAGTATTTGTAGGGACGGTGGGTTGGCACATGGGAGCACATCAGGCCAGTGAGATAAGGGTACTGCAGCCGTGACACATTGGATGCAGGTTGGACCCAGAAAGGCCAGTGCTGTGATGTTGGAGTGCACATTACGGTCCAGTGGTAGCAGGGGGCAACTGCTAGGCTAGGGACGGAGGAGGAGCACCAGCAGCATTCAGAAAAGCAACTGTCCGTCTGCTCGGCTGCTGGCCATCAACTCGCTCGGCTGCTGTGCATGACACTCACGGGTGCTTGATGCAGCGCGCAGATTAGTAAAGTAGTGATGGGGAAGAAAACCTCAACCTGCAATAGTGGTCCTCAACCAGCCGTCTACCTGGTGCTGGAGGCTGCGTGGGTGCAGTGCGCTCGCTGTGCAATAATGCGATGATCCTCGTCCTCCCCTGTTAACCTGCACGAACACGATATCAACAATATCCCCCAGCTCTGCAATCTAGGTTTGACCATCCTTGCAGGCCTCCAGCCGCAAACTGAAGTTAACGAAATTGGGTTGCCTGTATGTGAATGGTGTGGCAAGCTCGCGCCCAGCAGCCACCACGCACGCCTCGGTCCCCCTGTCGCTGCCCGGGCGCGGCGATGGCAGATGGCAGCCGATCGGTCTGATATCGTAGACGGAGGCCTCCAGTGCATGGTTCACAGGAGGCCGTCCAGGCCTGCTGCCAGCCCTTGCAGGAGTCAGTCGATGGCATCATCCAACTCGCTGTCATGCGGCAACCCGACATCCCGCGGCGGCCCAGCAACCGGGTGCGCTGCTGCTGTGCGGCTGCCCTCGCCCTCGCCGCCATCGATCGGGCACCCGTGGCGGCGGCACCCCAGTGACACGGGCGCCTGCTGTGGGGTGCTGCCCATGGGAGGGACTGATGCAACTTGGGTGTATCCCCAGTACAGGTGGGCCCCAGTTCGCCAGGTGGGCCGCTGCAGCTGCCTCCGCTCGCAGGACGCTGGGCTGGTCCAGAGTCCCAGAACCGCTACTGCCCTGTTTCTGCGTTGCCCATGGCGCTCCCGTCTGCTGCCTTCCAGCATCCAGCCAGGCACTACCATCCAAGCGCCTCCGCTTCCCAGCAGCACATGCTCATCTTGGAGCTCCTGCTGCTGCTGCTGCTGCTGCTGCTGCTGCTGCTGCTGATGATGATGATGATGATGATGCTGCTGCTGCTGCGCCTGCTGCGCCTGCTGCTGCGCCTGCTGCTGCGCCTGCTGCTGCGCCTGCTGCTGCGCCGGCGGCGATTGCGCCTCCAGGTGCTGCTCCTCTTGGTGCCGCTCACCTCCCTTCCAGTGCTGCCCCTGCTGCTGCAAGTTCTCTTTTGGCTCCTGCTTTGGCTCCTGTTGCTGCGCAGGCTCCTCCCCCTGCTTCTGCTCGCCGTTCTCCTGTTGCTGTTGCTCATGCTGCCTCTGCAATAACGTGGAGGTTGAACCGCCGCGTGGGCCAGTGGGAGCAGCACCGGCTGCCGTTGCTGGCCTAGCTGCTGCCATCGAGCTGCAGCAGCGCAAGCAGCAGCCGTGGGCTCCGCGCCGTTCAGGGTCCCAGTGAGAGACGCCAGAAGGAAGGGTGACAGCCTTCCCTCACGCTGTGGACATGGTGGCAGGAGAAGCAGCTGTGAGAATCCCGGCCAACAAAGGGAGACTGCTGGCAATTGATGACGGCCGGGCGATCAAGGTTGTATGTGCGCTCCGAGCGAGAGTTGTGCAGCCGCTCCAGATTGTGCAGTGAAGTAGTGGTGATGAGAGTTGTGCACCGCCCGTGGGACCAGGGCGCGTGCAAAGATAGCCGTGTCATGTCTTGTGTCACTCGCTGCTCACTTCCGCGAACTCATTGGAATCGACCGGGAATACCGACCACCCTGGATGGCCGGGGCTCCGCCAGCCCGTGGCCGCAGCCTGCTGCAGCTGCTGCACCAGCACCCGCTGATCGGACGTCTGCTGCGGCGCTGGCACCACCGCCAGGACGGGCTGCCCTCCCTCCCCTGTTCGGCGCAGCAGTAGCGCTGCAGGAGGCAAGGAGCAAGCCGGGGCGGCAAAGCGTCGGCTACGTGTCTGCGCGGGACCCAGCAGTGAATGTGAGGATATCGAGGGCGACAGATCAGTTGAACCAGGTGCACACTTTGGTGGCACCTGAGGTTTGCGCGTCACCCATTGTGGCTCGCCGACGGGCGTCCTCAGCTCCACTCTGGCCAGGCAGCAGGTGAACAGCAGGTCCGCATCCATGGTCCTACGTACGGATGGGGGGCAGTTGTCTTAATGAGGTGGAGAAGGTCGTGCAATGCATTGTTGGGCAAAGTACGCGGGGGAGGATTGATGACAAACTCGAAGTGGTGCAGTCCGTAGTGGTGATTTGGCCAGCCAGCGGCATGTGTCACGGTGTGAGAGTAATCACAGTGCGGGAGTACCGTAATCAGCGACACGGCGTCATGGGGTGCGTTGAATCAACAAATTCGTAAACACCACTCTTCAGGGCAGGCACAATGGTGGCTGAGGCGAGTCGCCCTTGTTCACCGCCCCTTTCACGACACGACAGCCGGCATGTGGACAGCCGACGGCAATGATTTATCTTTGCGTGGGGCCCCTCACCTCCTGTCGGCGTACCAAGCTCGCATCATGTTATCGGGCACCACCGGCCCCAGCGCGTGCTCCCGCGCCTGCTCCCACTTCTCCTTCGACATCTTGAGCACTTGCAAGTGCAGGAGCTGCCGGTGTGACAGAGAGTGAGGGCCGAAGCAGTCACGAGCTGCAGCTGGCAGTGCTTGGAAAAAAGCAGCCAGCCACCTTAACCAATTGCGCTGCCACCTCGCTCCCTCCGTCGGCCAGCGCTGGCCTGTTGGGAAGCCCTAAAACCTACACCTTCATCCCTGCCGGCGCCAACCACAGCCCTTTGAGCGCCTGGGGAGGGCGACTCAGTGAGGCTCACGATGGCGTGCAGCCGTGGGTCATGGTCCGCCTGCCGCGCCAGGACCTGGACGTCCCCCACCTTTGCAATGGTGATGATGATGCCCTCAGGGAGCGGCAAAGACGCCTGAGCCACCAGGACGGGGAGCGATTGATGGGGGCGGGGCACCATGCGCAATGGCGTCTGGGAAACTGTGATCAAGAGCTTCAGGCAGGAGCGCAAGGCCCGCTGAGCACCGGGGCGGGGCGCCGCGAAGTCAAGTGTGCATGACACTTGAAAGCAGATGAACGAGCCGGCTCAGCACGCGCGTTGCTGCTTGCTTGAGTCGTCTACCTTGTGGGCCGCGCTACGCAGGTCCTGGAGCTTATTCACCGTCTTGGGACCCATGTGCACGAGAACGGCCACCGGGTCGTCCACGCTGGGAATGTCGACCTTGCGATCACACTTCTGCCGCTGAGTCACCACCACAAAGCTCTCCGACACCGCCGCCCGCATCGACAGGGAGCGGCCGTCCCGGTGGCGCGCGCGGGCGAGCAGGCGGATCGGGGGCTTGCGGCCGTCCAGGAGGGCTTCGCAGCTGTCGGTGACCTGCAGAGTGTTGGAGCGCAAGCGCAAAACTGCACTATGAGAAGCGGCCTCACGCAGTGCTGCCAGTCAGCGGGACCCAACTTCCGGCCTGCTGCGGACTGCAGGTGCGCACCCAGTGGAGCACTGATGGCACCCAAGGCCCTGCGCTGCTGCCGCGTGCGCAAGCTTCATTGACGCAGACACCGGCGCATCAGTGATCCATGGCGCGCGCCCCCTTTTTGCGCCCAACACCTGCAAGCCAGCGAGCAAAGCCGTGCCCCTGGAGATGGTGAGGACGAGGCGCCCCAGCTCGTCATTGGTGGCGGTGCCCGCGGCGGTGAGCAGGGGCCCGCCCCTCTTGTTGAGCAGAACGCTGATTTTGTCAAACGCGGCGTCGATGGATCTCGTTCCTGTGCCGCTGCTGAAGATAGGGCGGCCAGGCGCATGGCAAGTGAGAGAGAGGCACAAAGACCCGCACGCGTCGATCGTGAGGCTGCATCATGCTACCTGCAATAGGGGCGGCCAGGTGGATGGGGCTTACCAACAAGCTTTGACCTGCTGCGCCAACACCAGGCCATCCAGCGGCAGCCAGTCAGTGGGGGCTGGGCCTGATTCACCAACCCAATTGTGTACCAGGTCCCGCGCAACAAAGCACCTGTGCCCCACCATCACCGTCCGCAGCCGCCCGCTATATAATTTGGCATAATTTACACCTCCAGGGGCTGCTGAGTGTCTTTGGACGCATTACTCATATGATTGCTCGGCAGCTTCAGGGGGCCAGGGTCGCACGCAGGTGACACGTGGGGCCCATTCCGCCGGGAAGGCAGGCAGGTGTGTAAACGTGTCCGGTGTGATCACGCATCCAATATCATGAGGTGACATCCATCCAATATCATGAGATAACACAACGAAGGCACGGATGTGCTGCCGCTGCTTTGTCGCCGGCGACATGGTGGCCGGCCGGCGCCGCCCCCCTTCGCGGCGCGCGCGGCGCCGCATGGCCCGCCCCGTTTCCATGGGTGTGGTGGCCGCGGGAAGGACTTGGGGAGTGTTTTCTTAGACAGCGAAGGTTTCCATGCATATACAAGAGTGGAGAGGGGGGCACCGGGGGGCTGGAGTGAACATGTGCGAGCTGTTGAAAATGCTGACCAGCTCCCAGGAGCCGACACAAGGCGCGGCGGGCGCAGGCCAAGGGGGCTGGTGCCCAAGTGATGTTGTTCAGGGGGGACAGGTTGTGGGAATCGGCCTCCTCTGTGCAGGTGCAGCGAACGCTGATGAATGCGCGCACAGCACCCCAGGGCAGAGCAAACCGTCATGTGTGCTTGCGCAATGTGGCAGTGTTGCAAAGCTGTTGTGGCAGTGTTGCAAAGCTGCCCGCAAACCAGGGAATTCAACCGGCCTGCCGCGTCAACGGTCGCGAACACAACCACATCATTCCGCCGGCAAGGCCGGAGGTTCCAGCTCTGCGCCGCGCCGCGCAGTGTCGGCTGCTCGCGGCTCGAAGCGTGGGGCGCAGGGCGGGGCGGGGGCGCCGGCGTGGGCTGCGCGCGTGTGGTGCCTGACCACGCTCGGGCGCGGCGCGGCGCGCCACGCACTCTCGCGGAGCTGTCGGACGGCGCCGCTGCAGCGCCTCCCAAATCGCGCGCGTGCGTGAAAGCGACGACCGGCGGCGCGCGGTCGACTGCAGTGCATGCGTCCACCCGATATTGACATCTTCAACTATGCAGGATGCGTCCGAGCTTCGGATGGATGCAACCCCCAAGCCGTTTGCCAGCGCCCGCGGCATTCGCGCGAGCGCGGCCCGTACAGTGCTTTGTCCCTCTCCGCCCAGACCGCCGCCGCCGCCATGAGAGTGCCCCGAGCGGCCTGCGGGCCGGCGCGGGGGCCGGCGGGCGCCCGCTCAGCGAGCACGCATGGCGAGGGCGCCGACTCCGTCGCTGCTGTCATCGAGAAGAGCCAACAGGCTCGCCAGCGAGTTCAACCCGCTGCCCAGCGACGACAGCGACGGCGGCTCCCCGCCGACGCTCGGCGGAGTCCCGAGCGCGTCGCTCGCAGGGCGCGCGCCCGCTGCTAAGGAGCCGGCGGCGCCGGCCGGCGGCCGGCCGGCGGGGGCGGCAGGTGCTGCCGCGGCGCGGTTGGTCGCGCCGCCGAGGCCGGCGGCGGCCGCCAGAAAGACGGTGGCGTGGTCTGGCAGGTGCTGCAGGTGGTCTGCCGGCTCGAGGCTCATCGCCTCGGCGACCAGCCTGTCACAGATCGCGTCCGTCATAACCTCGGACCTCGTCGGCGCGACGCAGCCGCCCTCGGGCCGCGCCTGCGCGCCGGCGGGCGCGGGCGGCG
>NW_014011110.1:0-596 GCF_000611645.1 Monoraphidium neglectum
CCCCAGCCCCGGCCCCCGGCCCCCGGCCCCCGGCCCCCGGCCCCCGGCCCCCGGCCCCCGCCCGCGGCCCTGCGGCCCATCCCGCCCCACCTGCTCCTCAGTGAGCCCCGCCCTCACGAGCGCCAGGCCCCGCAGCTCCCCCAGCGCGCCGTTCAAATCCGCCGGCGACAGCCCGACCAGATCGCACGCCGCCCGCACCGCGCCCGCGTGGCGCGCGAGCAGCAGCAGCCTGTCCGGCGGCGGCGCAGGGGGCGTTGAATGAGGGCCGAATGCGAGGCGATCGCAAGGGGGTGCGCGCCAGCAGCTGCCGCGCCGATCGGCCGCCTCAGCCCTTAGCTTCGGGGGCAGGGCGCGCGACCCATAAGGGGTGGCAGCTTGTGCAAGGGGCGGCGGCGCGGTGCTCTCACCTGTTGGGGTTTTTGCGGCCGGCTTTCGTGGTCAACAGATCGTTGACCGCCTTGAGCGGCGCCGACAGCGCGCCCACCACGGCCGGTGTGTTGAGGTCGTCCAACAGAGACTCCCTGAGAGAGTGTGTGTGTGTGTGTGACATGTGTGTGTGTGTGTGACATGTGTGTGTGTGTGTGTGTGTGTGTGTG
>NW_014011110.1:968-2438 GCF_000611645.1 Monoraphidium neglectum
GTGTGTGTGTGTGTGTGTGTGTGTGTGTGTGTGTGTGTGTGTGTGTGTGTGTGTGTGTGTGTGTGTGTGTGCGTGGTCGCGCGAGCTCACGCGGCCAGTCGGTGGGTGGGAGGTGCGCGAGGCGGCGGCGAGGGGTAGGGCAGGATGGCTCGGGGGTGCGACTTCAGAGCGAGGCCCCCTTTCGGCCCCTCCGCCGCTGGGCGGCGGGCCGCCATCCCGAGGCCCCTGAACCCTAACCTATCACAGCCACAAAGGACAACCCGGCCCCTGCGCACGCGTATGTGCGCGCGCGTGCGCGCACCTGACGGCCTGCGCGAGCGCCGCGCCCTCGCCGCGCCCCTCACGCGCATCCGCCTCTGCTTGCGCGGCCGCCGCGGCGCCCGCGTCGCCTGCAGAGCGTCCGCAGAGCGCACAAGGTGCAGAATCAGTACCATTTTCCCCGATTGTAAGCAATGGGGGATTTCATAGTATATAGGGCCGGGGGGATTGAGGGCGGCACGCGGCCGGCGCAAGGCTGGCCTTGCGTCGAGGGAGCAGCCGTATGGAGGGCTCCTCCGCGGCCGCGCGGCCCGGCCGGCGCGGGGGGCCGGCGGCCCCCGCGTACCTGTCGCTCAGGCGGGCTTGAGGCCGCCCTAGGGAGCGCGGGGGCGGCGGGCGTCGGCTGCCGGATCTCGAGGAAGTGGCGGCCGCTGCGTGCCGGTCAACCAGCACCAAGGCAAACCAGGGCCCTTTCACTTTCTCATGGCAGCCCCTCAAGCCCTCGTCACACACACGCCAACACACACGCCAACAAACACGCCAACACACACACACGCGCGCGCGCGAACACACACATACACACACACACACACACACACACACACACACACACACACCGAGGCACGCACACCCAGCGCCCGGACGCCCCCCCCCCGCGCCCCGCACCCGCCGCCTCGAGCGCCGCGGCCGCGTCTGCGAGCGTCTGGAAAACGTAGTAGGCGCGGTCAGACGCCTCCTCCAGCGCGCGCTGCGTGTAGTTGACCGGCGCCCGGTAGTGCGTCGCCACCAGGAACCAGCGCAGCGCCAGGGGGTGGTACGACTTCAAAACCTCCCTGTGACGTTTTTTTGGGGGGGAAACGGGTGGCAGCGGCTCGTTGTTGGGGGGTCCCGGGGAGTGGTGGGGAGCGGAGTCGGCAAATCGTGGGAGCCAGACGGCCCCCAGCGCCGCCCGCGCGCTCCCTGTCTGGCGGCTCGATGAACAGATCGGCAGTTCCAGATCACGCCAGATCACCAGATCACGCGTCGTCCCCAGGCCCGCCGCCCCCGCCCACCTGATGGTGAAGAAGTTCCCGAGGCTCTTGGACATCTTCTCGCTGTCTACGTTGACGAAGCCGTTGTGCATCCAGAGCCGCACAAAGTCGGTGCCCTCGTGGAGGTGTGGCTTGTCGCAGCAGCCCGCGGCGGCCTGCAGGTTGAGGGGAAGGGGGGGGG
>NW_014011110.1:2671-3366 GCF_000611645.1 Monoraphidium neglectum
GCTTTATATGGTGCGCAGCGCGGCCCAGACACGCAGCAGGGCGACGCGGCACTTGCAGATGAAGTTCTCATTCGCTGGACAAAAACCATGCATGAACGCGCAACCACTGGTGTGACAGTCCCTGCAGGGGCACACTTTCATTGATGCGTCGCCGGCGCGTGCGGGCACATGCACAGAAACGAGCGCGCACACGCGCGCGCGCACACACACACACACACATACACAAAGACACACACACAAACATGCACACACGCACAACACACACACACACACACGCACACGCGCGCGCCCTCACCTGCGACTGCGCCAGCTCGTTTTCATGGTGGGGGAACACCAGGTCCCGCCCGCCCCCATGCACATCAATCACGGGCCCTAGAACGCTGCGGATCATGGCACTGCACTCGATGTGCCACCCGGGGCGCCCCGCGCCCCAGGGGCTCTCCCAGGACGGCTCGCCTGCGGCGCGCGGCGTTCACGGTTTGTTTTTGTCTTGCTTGGAAGAGCGTGGATCGAACATTCAACGAATGCCCCCAGCGCTGCCGCCCGCGGCCCGCCCTGCCGACCCACGCCGCCGCTCGCGAGAGCGGCGTCGGCAGCAGCAAGAGCGCAGGACAAGGCCCGCGCAGCGCCGCCGCTGCCGCCAAAGGCGCGTGTGTGTGTGTGTGTGTGTGTGTGTGTGTGTGTGTGTGTGTGTG
>NW_014011110.1:3753-4510 GCF_000611645.1 Monoraphidium neglectum
TGTGTGTGTGTGTGTGTGTGTGTGTGTGTGTGTGTGTGTGTGTGTGTGTGTGTGTGTGTGTGTGTGTGTGTGTGTGTGCGTGCGCGCGCGCACGCGAGCGCGCGCGCGCGCACACGCTCACCCGGCTTGACGGACTTCCACAGAGCAAAGTCTGCGGGGCTGCGCTTGCGGCCGTCGACCGCCACGCGCTCCCCGGCGCGGTTGTCCTCCTGCGCGCGACGGCGGCGGCGGCGGGATAAGGGGGGGGGGCGAAGATGTCAAGCATGGGCACGCATGGCGGGCGCAGCAGGCCCGCGCGCCAGTCTGTGTGTTGCGGGAGGCCAGGGGTGCCCAATGCTGCGCGCGACGACGGGCCCATTGGCGCGCGCAGCCGCAAAGGGTGGCGCAGCCAGGGGCCATGCCGCGCCAGGAGCGCATTGGCGCGCATGTGTGTGTGTGTGTGTATGTGTGTGTGTGTGTGGCCCGCACCTGCTGGCGGCCCGAAAGCCGGCCGTAGCCCGGTAGCGAGGCGACGTCGAAAAACACGTCACCACCCTCCACCTGCTCAGATTCAGCAGGGATTGGGAGGGGAGGGGGCAGGGGTGCTGGTGAGTCGCGATCTGGGGCCAATCGGGCAGGTGTTTGACGAAGGCAGCAGAAAAGTTGCAGTACCACCAATGCTAATATGGCCAAGAAGGCATGAGGGCACGATGCGGCGGCGTCGGCTATGGGTGGGGCGGGGCGCGCACACACGCACGCGCGCGCGCACACACACACA
>NW_014011110.1:5213-5709 GCF_000611645.1 Monoraphidium neglectum
CACACGCGCGCGCGCGCACCGCGTACGCGTGCCCATTGTCGATGATCCGCTGGATGGTCTCCACCATCTGAGGGATATACTCTGTCGCCTTAGGCTCGTCCTGCGGGTGGTCAATCGCCACACGGAATACTTGATGAGTGCAGCGGACGGCTTTTATGGTACGATAGACACTCGTCATAGGCAGCACGCCCGCAGGACGCATCAGGCGCGGCGGCGGCGGCCGCCTGCAACCCTCAGCGCGCCCCCGCTGCCCGTTTTGCCGCCTCCCCGCCCCCGTCCGAGCCGCTATTCCTGCCTGCTCCCGCGCGCAAATCACTTTACATCATGCCTGGCTGCCCAGCCCACCGTGGGCGACAGGCAGCCCAGCAGGCGCATGTCGGTGTGGAATTCGTCGATGAAGCGCGCGCTGAGGGCGAGGGGGTCCTCCCCCGCCTCGTTAGCCCTGGGGTGGTGGGGGGGGGGGTCGCACGAGGGGGGGAGCACGCGGCCGTCTGAG
>NW_014011110.1:6122-9016 GCF_000611645.1 Monoraphidium neglectum
GTCTGAGAGGGTGGGGTGGGAGCGGAGGCAGCGTGACGGCCGACGGCCGGCCCGGAAGGGGGGGAGAGAGTGGGCTGTGCGGGGCTGCCGGCGACAGGTTCGAGCCCGCAATCGCCCCCGCCGCCAACGGCTGCGGCACGGCCAGGTTGGTCCGGCAGCACCAAGCCGGCATCTTTCGCATCCAAGCAGCACCTCGGGTCGCCCCCACGGACCCTAATGGCCCCTGAACCTGAAACCCTGGTGGACCCTGTGTGTGTGCCGCGGTGCATCGGGTCCAGACGGCTGTACAGACCGAAGACTGATGGCTGTACAGCCTGGATGACTGATAAATCACTAACCTGTTGATGATCTTGTCGTCGACGTCCGTAAAATTCCTCACGTACTGCACGTCGTACCGCAGCAGCTGACTCAGCATGCGGTACAGCACATCAAACGCCACATACACACGCGCGTGGCCTGCGTTTTTGCCAGTCACAGTTTGGGGGTTGTGCGTGTGTGTTTGTGTGTGTGTGTATATGTATGTGTGTGTGCGTGCGTGCGTGCGTGCATGCGTGCGTGCGTGTGTGTGTGTGTGTGTGTGTGTGTGTGTGTGTGTGGAAGGGTGTCACGAAGGGAGTGGGGGAGGGTTGCTGTGCGTCTCAGGAGGTGCGCTGGCATTTAGGGAGCGCAAGCCGCCCGGCGTGGCTGGCATGCCCACGACCCAGGCGCCCCATGGCCGCGGCCCCAGCCCCCGAGCTACGGGCGCGCGTCGCCGCCGCCGCCGCCGCGGCTCACCGATGTGTGAGTAGTCATAGACCGTCACGCCGCACACGTACATCTGCAGCTTGTCCCCCATGCCCTCGCGCGGCCGCAGCCCCTGCTTTGTGCGCGCCATCGTATTGTATAGCTGCAGCGCGCCCCGCAACTCCTCCAGCGACGCGCCCGCCGCTGCCACCGCCGCCTCCGCCTGGGCTGGGGCGGCGCCCGCGCGCGGCCTGCGGCGCGGGGCGGCGGCGGCGCTGCTGCAGGCCGCCGCGGCTGGCGGCAGGCTGCAGCGGGGCAGGGGCCAGCGTGCCGCCGGCATGCTGCCGCTGCTGCTAGTGCTGCTGCTGCTCAAGGCGCGGCACAGGCCCGCCGGCTCTGACGCAACGCACCGCGCCTGCCGGCGTAACAACACAGGTGGCACAGAGGTGACCGCTGGTCGCGCAGCGACCGCCAGGGGCACACGGCCCTGAATCAGCCGCATGGCAATCCCCCGCAGCGACGTCGTCGTGGGTCGGTGTTGCTCGGGCAAGGCTGACGTATGCGGTCGGGGTGCAGCGGAGCAGAAATGGCGCGCGGCGGAGGCGGCCGGTACGGTTACGAGCGGCTGCGCATCTCCAAGGCACGCGAACGATTGGCACAATTCACATTCGCCACATATAATGCGTGTGCTAATTGCCGTCTGCATTCATCACTGCTCCCATGCTGCCTCTGGTCCTCTGGTGATGGTGTGCGTGGCTCCCTAGACACGTCCCGGGAGTCGCACACCTGCTAAAGAAGAGCTGAAACGCAATTTAAGTTGATTGAAAGGCCAATGAGCACCGCTGCTGGCCCCAATCGTCCGCGAGTGCCGGTGACTGACTCGATCTGTCGATCAGGTAAGTTTATTACTGCACGAAGTGATCAATTGAATGATGCACGAATGGAAAAGCCACTCTCAAGAACGGCATGCTGCGTTCTCAGCAGCAATTGCCACAACTGAGGCCCGCGTGCACCGTGCAGCGGCCCGCGTCACCGCCCGCCGCTCGCGAAGCGGCTGGAGAGCCCCGCGCCGTCCTTGAGCATGGCGGCGGTGCTCTTGGGAGTCGCTTTGATCTCCAGGTCCTTGTCACGGTCAAACTGGGGCGGCGAGACGAGGGAAGATGAGGGAAGTGAAT
The DNA here is from genome assembly GCF_000611645.1 of Monoraphidium neglectum. Taxonomy (NCBI): domain Eukaryota; kingdom Viridiplantae; phylum Chlorophyta; class Chlorophyceae; order Sphaeropleales; family Selenastraceae; genus Monoraphidium; species Monoraphidium neglectum. The sequence continues at coordinate 8,021 of NW_014011110.1, forward strand.
GCAGGGTGATGTCAACCAGCAGGGTGATGGAGCGGCCATTGGTTGTGGCGATTTTTTGAGGCGTGTGCGCCGTCCCCGGCGCCAGGCCGCCCCTGCGGACCGGCCCGGCAATCAGCCGCAACAGGAGAGGTTGCCCCGTGCCAACCGCCGGGTTGGCGCGGCAGCCGCCGCCGCGCCTGCGGCGCCTGCTGACGCTTCCCACGCAAGCCACGGCCGCGGCCGCACCCCCCCCCCCTCGCCCTTTGCCGCCCGCTAGCACCCACCGGTCTCCAGGGGTGCTTGCCAACCCAATCCTCCTCCGCAGGCCCTGCGGGCGGGAAGGGGGAGGTAACGGCGGCGAAGCCGTAAGAGCGGGCGGCGGGCGCCCGCATGCCCGCCTGTTGGGCGACCAAGCGCGTTCCGGCCCGGCGGAAACCAAAAAGCCGCCGACCCGAGCTTCAGCGAGCCGCAGTCGCGAGATCCACTCAACCGAGCAGATCCTGGGTCTCGTCGGCGCCCCCGCCCCTCTGCCTGCCACTCACCCGCCGCCGGCCGTTTCTCCCCTTTCTCCTTTTCCTTCTTCCCCTTGTCCCCCTTCTCGCCACTTTTCTCCTTCTTTTTGGCCTTCCCGCCTTTCTGGGCCGCCGCCGCCGCCGCCTGCCGCTCCTTGTGTTGCTCCAGGAGGCTCTTCGGCCGGTTCCTCTCGTTATACTCCCGCACCGCCTCCGCCACCCCCGGCGCCGGCGCCGCCTCGCCGCCGGTGAGGCGCCCGGCCGGGCCGGCGGCCGCGATCGCGAGCGGCGCGTTTGCGGACGCGGGCAGCAGGCCGGCGGCGCGGAGGGCGGCTTGCTCTGGGGTGTCGGTCCAGGCCGAGGTGTCGCCGCGCTTCTTGATGCCAAACCTAGAGTGACCGGCGGGGCGAAACAAGTGTGGGGAGGGGGATGGGTGGGCCGCTCAGCAACGTCCCAAGGCGGGCGCAGGGGTGGGGCAATCAACGCACGGCGCGCGGGCCCCGGC
>NW_014011110.1:9311-10827 GCF_000611645.1 Monoraphidium neglectum
GGGGTGGGGCAATCAACGCACGGCGCGCGGGCCCCGGCCGCGCCGCCCGCCGCAAGCGGACCCGCGGCGCCTCGCCCCGCGCGTCGCCCCCACCTGCTGAACTGCCGCGGCCCCTCCATGGCCGGCCCAGCCAGATGGTCCAGCTCAGGGGGCAGCTCCGTCATCCAGCTCTCCCTCGCCGCCGGCCCCGCCGCCGCCGCCGCCGCCGCGGCCGCCGCCGCCTCGAGCTCGGGCGGTAGCTTCTCGCCCCGCAGCGCGGCCCACTGGCGGCGGCGCTCGTGCTCTGCGGCCACATCGAGCGCCATGCGGCGCAGCTGCGCCTCCTCCCTGTGGGGGTGGGCGCGTGGTGGGGGCGGCGCGGAGGCGCTCGCTTCAACGGCCGCCGGGCGGGGACGCGGGCGCTGAGGTGTGGGCGCCAACAGCTGCTGGGCCCCACCTGGCGCGCAACCCAGCAAACCACCCCGCCATTCAGCCCCTGCCCCTGCCCCGGCCCCAACACACATTCACACACACACACACACACGAACACACACACCGTCACACACACACACACCACCTCACACATGCGCACATGTACACATATACACATGCACACACAAACACACACACACAAACACGCGCACTCGCACACTCACACACCACGCGTCCCCCCACCTGCCCTCGTCCACCTTCTTCCGTGCCGCCCCGTCCTGCAGCGTCGCCGCCGCCTTGCTCACCGCCTGGAACGCCTCCCCCGCGCCCGCGTGCGCGCACTTGTCCGGGTGCACCAGCAGGCTCAGCCGCCAGTACACCTTGCGCACCTCCGCGGCCGCTGCAGTATGCGCCACCCCCAACACCTCATACGGGTCCGCCTCAGCCCCTGGGCCCCCCGCCGCCGCCGCCGCCGCGGCGGCGCCGCCGCCGCCCTTGCCGGTGACCGCTTCGCGCAGCACTCGCAGCACGCGGACCACCTCGGCCGAGCGCGCATCGTCGGGGGCTGCCGCGTCCGCCTCAATGAAGGCGGGCGGCGGCGGGCCGACCAGCGGCTCGTCGTCGTCCTCGTCAGCGTCTCGGGCGCCCCAGCCGGCGCCCGACTCCTCGACTTCCGCTTTGTAGGTGGCGGCCGCCGCGAGCAGCTCGGGCGCGGGCATCGCCGGGCCCACGACGCGGCGCCGCGGGGGCGATGGCTGTGTCGTCTCGGCGGCGGGGCGGTCGCCTTCGCCGCCGGACGGCTCCTGCTGCTGCTCGTCTGTCACCTCTTGCCGCTGCTGCTCCTGCTCCTGCTGCCGATGCTGCTGCTGCTGTTCTGCTGCTGCGGGCGGCTCCGAAGGCCCCGCCGGCCCGATCGGTCCAGCCTGCGGCCCCTCGCTGGCTGCTGCCGGCGCCACCGCCGCCGGCCGCTCGTGCCCGGCCCCTGCAGGCGATGTGGGCCCGACGCCCCCGCCGCCCCTGCCCCCGTCGCTGCCTTCGCTGCCGCTACTGCTGCCGCTGCTGATCCTCCCGTCTTCGTCCTCGCCGGCGGGCGGCTGCGGTCGGC
>NW_014011110.1:10983-11522 GCF_000611645.1 Monoraphidium neglectum
CCGCCGCCACTGCTGCTGCCGCTGCTGTCGCATGCGCGGCTGCCACGGTCACGGCGGAGGGCGGGGGTGCGGGCGCGGGCGACGGCTGCAGGGGCTCATCGAAAACGAAGCCCACCACGGAGAGCGTGGCGGGGGCGCCTGATGGCAGGAACAGCTGGCCCTGCGGGTGGTGTGGCGGTGGCAGCACGCGCTCGTGCACCTCCGGGCGAGCTCGGGGCGGGGCCCGGGGCGGCACGGAGGCCGCAGCGCCGGCCCCTCGCTGCCGAGCCTCGCTCAGCGGCGCACCCGTGGCTTGCGCATGGGTCACGCCAAGGCGGCGCTGGCAGTGGCCATGTATGCTATAATATGTACCATTCCTATACAAACATCTCATACATCGCCAAGTGCGCTGTTTTACGAAATCGGTGCTACATAAACGCACTAAATGCAGCGAGTGCCGACAGCCTGGACAGATGCTGCGCGCGCGAGCCCACGCACCTTTGAGCCTTTGAGCCCCAGCAGCCCAAGCAGGCCCTCCAGCGCGCCCCTCAGCGCGTCAT
>NW_014011109.1:0-3303 GCF_000611645.1 Monoraphidium neglectum
TGTGTGTGTGTGTGTGTGTGTGTGTGTGTGTGTGTGTGTGTGTCTGCTTTGTGTGTCCTTTGTGTGTGCTTTGTGTGAGTGTGTGTGAGAGTGTGTGTGTGCTTTGTGTGCTTTGTGTGCGTGTGTGCCCGCGTGCGGCTGCTCTCGGTCGCCAGCGGCGCCGCAGAGGGTCAGTGCGCCGCGCTCGAGGGGCAGGTGCCTGGACGGTCGAGGATCTGTTGGGCTCAGGTGGCCTCGCGCTGCCGTCCCCCCACGTCGCGCAGGCGCCGCCCCTCGCCGTCGCCGCCATCGGCCCCAGCGTCGCGCGTGTGGGCACGCGCCCCCGAAGTCCCCACGAGCGCGGCACGGCGGCCGCGGGGCGCACCTGCGCGCTCTTGGCGTATGCGGTGCGCTTGATCTGGCCGGGGCGCTTCTTGGTGAAGGCGATGGCGAACATGCGCAGCGTGTAGCCGTCGGTGGTCTTGACGTCCACGTGGGCCTCGATGAGCGACTGCCACTTGCGCACCATGGCGCGCAGCTTGTCGGTGGTGTAGTCCATGCCCCAGAACTGCGTGAGGCAGTTGCGGCCCTGGACGTCCTCCACGCGCAGCTTCATCTTGCGGTACGCGTCCTCCTCGTTCTGGGGGGCGCACGCGCGCGCGCGTGTGTGTGTGTGTGTGTGTGTGTGTGTGTGTGTGTGTGTGTGTGTGTGTGTGTGTGTGTGTGTGTGCGCGCTTGTGGGTGTAAGCGCACGGGAGTGTGCGCGTGCAATTGTGAAGGAGACAGAGGGGTGGGCACCGCACACGCAGGGTTAGGGTGCGCGCCAAGCTGCAGGTGGGCGTGCGCAGGTGGTTGGGAGGTGGGGACGAGATAATCTGGGAGAGCAGGAGAGGGCTTTGCTGGGAGCGTCAACAGCTGTGCCCGCCCGCCTCTGCTACTTGCGACGGCCGCCTTTTCGCGCCTGGCTGCGCAACCGACCGTCTCTGCGCGCCCCGCCCTAATAGAGCTGCCTCTGCTGCCCGGTGCTGCTGCTCCCGCCGTCCTGGCTCCTCTGTCCCCTCTCCTTGCAGCCTCCTCTGCAAACACTGACTGCTTGTCCCTCCGAGGCCCGTTCAGCCCGTTGCACCCCAGGCGCAAAGCCAGGCATTCCCCTGTCAAAGCACCGCGGCGAGGCCTCCAAACGAGGAAGCACCGCCCAACGCAGCCGCAGCCCCCAGCAGCCCCAGCTGTGGCCGCAGAAGCCGCTGCCACAGCCACAGCCCCAGCTGCTGATCCAGCGGCAGCGGCAGCCGCGCACTCCGCCGCACACACAGCGCCCCCAGCGGCAGCGGCAGCCGTAGGGGCGCACCTTCTGCAGGTCGGCCAGGGAGGTCTCAAACACGCGCCCCTTGAGGCCGTCGGAGGCGATCTGGGGGAGGCGTGAGCGGAGGGAGGGGGCGCGTCAGCCGTGCGGACACACCGCTGGCACTGTGGCGGGCGGCCCACTGAGTTTTGAGTGGGTTGGGGGAGGAGGGGCGCGCCCCTTGGCGCTGTACGACGCGATCTGAATAGCGCGGGCACAGCCAATAAGAGTTGGCTGGTGGTGCTTCTCTCAGATGCCTGCACCTTCTGCAAAGTAAAGCCACGAGAAGGTCAAGCGAGCGCGTCCCCCAGTGGCCGCGCCAAGCAAGCTGGGTGCTGCTGGCTGCCCGGCTGCGAGGCCTGCCAGCTGCCATTACCCAGCACCAAGCCAGCCCACGCGCCCCAGACGTAGATCTGCTCGGGGCCCGACGCTGCTGCCGCAACGAGCCTGCCACGGCAGCCCAGCCCCTTCACGGCTGCCCATGCCAATCCCAGCCGACCGCGCGGGGCGCCGCCCCCACTCGCCGCTGCCCTCCCAGCCTCGGCCGCTCGCCGGCGGCGCGCCGCAGCCGCAGCGCCTGCCCGTCACCTTCCGCGGCGCACACACGCGCGCGCGCGCACCTTGGTGCCCTGCGTGCGCGTCACCAGCGTCTTGCCGACGTTGCGGACCACGAACATGGAGGGCGCCTTCACATCGTACCAGTCCTTCTTGCTGAAGGGGTCCACGGCCTTCTTCTTGCCGCCCTTCTTGCCCTTGCTGCGCGCGCACGGAAATGGGGACCAACGCACGCCTTGGGCTTGAGGGCATGGTGGCGCCGCCGTTGCCGCTCGCTATGTTGGGTGCTGGCGGGCCTGGTTCGGTGCCAGCCTGGCCGTTGCCCGCCGCACCATGCAGCGCGGCGTTGTCGACGCGCGCATCACTAGCAAGCGAGGTGCTGCGGGGCGCCGCCACTACTCAGGCATCAATGCCACCGCAGTTCCCACAACTCATGGTTCATAGAATTTAACTTGCTCCTGGCCACAGCGCAGGCCGCGGGGCGACCGCCATGAGCCGAACAGGTGCTGGCTGCTCAAGCACTGAACGCTTTCCACGAAGAGATGATGAGATTGCTGTCCCATGCAGACGCTTTCTGGCAAGACGATGCACTTGGGTTTGGTCCGCGCCCACAGATCAGCAGAGGCTCTGAGCACTCACGAAATGCGCTTGTTCTTGCCGACCGCCATGGTTCCAAGTGCCAGGGCCTGCTGAAAAGGGCGAACTTACTGCGGGCGCCGGCTCTTGACGTGCAGCGCGGCGACTGCAGTAACCGCCTGCATCCCGGTCGTTTTATCTCTGTGCTTCGTTTTAGGGTGCACACGGCAACAACCCGCTTCATCAGCTCGTGAAGGGTGTGGCTGGCACAGCGGGGCGTGGGATGGCAACACAACAAGCGGCTTTGACTTTAAAGTTGACTAAGCATTTTGGTTTGAGGCTCTTGCATACGGGCAGGTCGAAAGTGCTGGTGGGGCCCTGCCTGAGCGTGCTGCTTTTGAAATGCAAGTAAGAGGTGACATTCAGCGGGGCCGGGGTGGAGTGTGATGCAGTGTGCTTGCAGGGTGCAGCAGCCCATCAGCATTGGTGGCAGCACGATTGGCAGCCTTGAATGCGAACCCCTCAGCCCGGCTGGAATTCACAGCCCTCCCCAGTACCTCACAAAGACGCGGTCATTCTTGTTAGTGTGAGATAAACGTGGGATTGTGGTGCGCGGTGCACTCAATGGGGATGTGAGTCGTGTTGCGCGCATTGCCTGGAACGAAGGACGCATTGCAGCAGCCGATTCAGGTAAAGCATGGTGCGGTGGTGACGTAGACGGGCTCAATAGCTTGGGGACGCTGGAGAGCTGCTGCGTGGCACTGTGAGCGGGGCGGTGTGGCGTGGCGTCGTGGGGTGGCGGCCGTGGGCCCATGTCTGGTGGATGTCCGTCTCCGCCCCCCCCCCCCCCC
>NW_014011109.1:3934-9596 GCF_000611645.1 Monoraphidium neglectum
GAGTGTCCCTGTTGTCCCCACCCCACCAAGGGCACCAGCTGTCCAGGGGCAGCGGTTGACAGGTATATACCTGTGGGTGGATGAGAGGATGCAAGTTGGGATATGAAGTTTGAACAAAGGGCAACAAGGTAGCGCAGCAGGCGCCTGAAAGCAGGGCCTCTGTGTAAGCACAAGCCCTTGGTGCACACCGACTGCTGTCACTGCGCAATTGCGCAGCAAACGGTGCGAGCAGCGCTGTTCCTGCAGGCGTTTCGGAAGGCGTTTTGTGGGATAATTGTGAGTGCATGTGGTGAGCAATCACCATTTGCCTGCACGCATGGGTTGAGAAATGCTGCAAAAGCACTGTGTCCTGTGAACAGCAAGTGAGCGCAGGTTTGATGCGGGCTGGGCACACTCGCGCACTGCTTCAGGGTATTAATTGATGGTGTTGGAAGCGGCCATGAATGCGGATTCATGGTTTGACATCAGCGCGTGCTGCACGCCACATCTGCATTGAGATTGGCGGCATGAGCCCTCAGATAGATGTTCAGTTTGGCTGTGGAGAGAGCTTGTTTCTGGCCACATCTGGTTCGTTGCAGATGTCACCGCCGCACACTGTGCATGCCACCTGGCCAGCGCTCGCAGCCAACATATGCGATGGGTGCATGGAGATGAACAGGCAGAATCATCTGCCAGGCGGCAACAACAAGAAGCAGGCTGTACAGCCATGCTGCGGCACGCACTGAATTTGCCTGTGCTGCAGCCGCATGTGGAGCGTGGCATCGAAGACTGCTGTTGCTCAACATCGGGTGTGCCTTGAGTTCAAAGAACCCGCAGCACGCCACGATGTGCGCATCAGTCTATTGTGCGTGTGGTAGCCACCTGGAAATGTGCCTGCCTTGACGGCGCAGCCGTAGCCTGTTGAAAAGGGGCTGCTGCGAACCCACCACTCGCATGACAGACGTGTGCGGTCTGGCGTGAGTCACCTTCAGGTGAGCGCTACGTGAATGTACAGGCACAAGTATGTATCTCCACTGGCATGCAAAATTGGGTATGATCCCTCTACTGGGTAAGACCCGCTTGCCCCGTCCTGTGCATGCTTTATGGCGACAGCTGTGTTGCTGCTGTTGGCACGCAAGGTCCCTGTCAGTGGCGCCACGCCGCACACGCACTTCCATGCGTAGCTGATGCATGCAGACCACAATCTAGTGCCATATTTTTCACTCAAATGACAACACAATCACAATATTACCGGCATGCGCAGCTTTCATTTGGCACCAGCAGCAGCGACTACGACACATAAGTACAGCCGTCAAAGCCGACTTTGACACGGGTCTTCGACCCAGCACGTCGCGTTAGGCCCCACATACTCTCAATTATATTTTTGAGGTGACCGCATCCGCTGCGCACGGCTTTTTCCTTAGCACGGCTCACCGGATCTGAGATCAGCATCATGCCACCCAGGAAGCGCAAGGCCGATGCCAGCGATGGTCTTGACTCTGAACCCCCATCCACAGCACCAGCGGCGAAGCGTGCAGCACGCAACAAGCGGCCAGCACCAGCAGCTGCAGGCAAGGGCCCCGCAAAGGCGCAGGACGGCAGGGTCAAACGTAGAAGATTTGAGGTCAAAGAGATCCTAGTCCCCTTAGAGGCCGGATCGTGCTTCGCTTTCGGATCTAACCCGTTCGGCGCGCTCGGCCTGGGCGAGGACGTCACCGAAAAGTCACGACCAGCAGTAGTTCAGGTTGACAACGTCGATGGCAGCCCCGCCGAGATTGTGCAGGTCGCCGCCGGCGGCATGCACACCGTGGCACTCGGCCGCGACGGCGCCGTCTACACCTGGGGCGTCAACGATGAGGGCGCGCTCGGCCGTCCAACAAGCGGGTCAGCTTGGGAGTCGGAAGACGACGCCGGCAAAGAGGACCCCGCGCTGCCTGGCCTGGCACGCCTGCCCGCCGGCGTGCGTGCAGTGCAGGTCGCCGCGGGCGACGGCTTCACTTTTGCAATCGACGCGGACGGCGCCATCTGGGGGTGGGGCTGCTTCAAGGACGACGGCAGCGGCGCTGCGGGCTTCCCCGGCGCCCCGAGCGGCAGCAAGCTGCAGCGGCTGCCGTCCAAGGTGCACGCGCCGTCCGACGCGCACGGCCGCGTGCTCAAGCTCGCCGCCGGGGCGCGCCACATGGCAGCGCTGACGCGCGGCGGCGACGTGCTGACCTGGGGCATGGGCGGCCAGGGGCAGCTTGGGCGCGTCGCCCCTTACGATACGGAGAGCTTCCCACCGCTGGGTGACCTCATAACGCCGGCGCCCGTGCCGGGCGTGTCCGCCGCGCTCGGCGGCGGCGGGGTCGCTGATGTGGCGTGCGGCGCGTACGGCACGTTTGCGCTCAGCAGCCGCGGCGCTGTCGCCGCGTGGGGCCTCAACAACGCCGGCCAGCTCGCCCTGCCGCTCGCGCCGGCGGCGGCGGCCGACGATGCCGCCGCCGCAGGCGCCGGCGGCGCGGGCGGCGGTGGCGGCGGCGGCGGTGGTGGTGGTGGTGAGGGCGCAGCCGGGGAGCGGAAAGGGGAGCAGGGCGGCGGCCACTTCCACTGGGAGCCCCGCGCGGTCGGCGCGCTCTCGCGCGTCGCCGCCATCGCCGGCGGCGAGCACCACACGCTCGCTCTCACGCGCGCCGGCCACGTCCTCTCGTTCGGCGCGCCGACCTACGGTATGCTCGGCCGCTCCAACGTGGACGTGGCCGCGGGCAGCAGCGACAACCACGCGCCGTTCCCCATCGACCTCGCGGACGGCCTGCGGGACGAGGCCGTGGTGGGCATCGCGGCCGGTACAAACGTGAGCGCGGCGGTCACGCGGCAGGGGAACCTGTACCTCTGGGGCTCAAACGTGAACTTCCAGATGGCCAAGGGCGAGGACGACGACGACAACCGGCTGCCCACGCGCATGCGGCGCAACAAGGCGTTCGGGCGGCGGCGCGTGCTGGCGGCCACGTTCGGCGGGCAGCACGGCGTGCTCCTGGCGAGCGGCGAGGAGGTGCCGGCGTAGTCCTGCCGTAAGGGTTGGGCCGCAGCGTAGGTCAATTGTTATTTCATCGGACAATTCTTGACTCATCTGTTTGCAGGGTTTTATGGCATTATTATGTAAATAGCAGCGGCTATGAAGATGCTACGTTGCGACCACGGGGCGCGGCCGAGTAGTTGATTGTGCAAAGCTGCAGCCTGTCGAGTGGGTCAAGATCTGGGCTGAATTAATGTTGGGCTTGTGCTGCCTAGAGGGGTGCCGCCCGCCCATCTGCTGGAACACACTGGTACCTTGCTGCTGCTCACAATCAGACAATCAAGGCCTTTGCATGGCGACACTGTTGGTCATAGGATTGACAGTAGCAGGGTGCACGGCGCTTTAGCTATCATAGCGTCGGGAGTGTACGTTACAACGTGCTTTGCCGGTAGCGAGGGGAAAACCTGGCTCCCTATGGGGGTTTGTGCCCCCCACCTCAAAAGGCCACTGGCAGGGGAGCGCGCAGGTGCAGCCAAGCAGGGCATGAGTGAGAGGGCGCGCGCCTCCTTGGCAGGAGAGATCAGCCAGCCTCTTTCCAAGCGGGGCGGTCAGAGCAAGCGTCGCCTGGGTGACCGGGGATTTCGGTGCCTAAAGCAGCACAGGCTCGCCTCGCTACATCATGCCATGAGACGGAGGCGCCGCCGGCCCGCAGCGCACGGGCCAGGGGGCACAAGTTTTAAATGCCAGTTTAGGAAGGCGAGTGTGGGTCATTCGCATGTATCACCCAGTTGACGCATGCAACTTGTCAATATAACAGGTAGCTACCAATGCGGTGCTCAGCGCAACAAACATACATATGTGCTGCTGTCACGGTCGCTGCAGCGCGCACCCAACGGCTGCCGTAGGCAGGCTTTATGAAAGGTATTGTGCTGATTGACCAGGCCATCAGGCAGCACCCACAACTGACTACCAAACTGTTAATTGGCAGTACGATGTATTTTTGAACGATAGACTTGAGGCCCACTCCAAACATCGATATGGGTGGGTGCTCCCAAAGACGCCGCACCTCTCAGAGGACGGCAGCTTCCTTGCCAATTCGCGCGCCAAGATTCAACTTGTACCGTAGTGGGCGCATGTTTTACCTGGCAGTGAGTCTGACCTGACCAAAACAATATATACTGAGAAACCTCAACTATGCCGGTCCCCAGACATCACCTGTCCGGCCAAAGATGATTTTTAAGGGTGACCCTAATTACTACCCGGCGTGCCGTTTCGCCGGGTACGCGCAGGCAACACTGAGCAAGCGAGCCTAAGTGCTGAAACTTAGAGCACTGCCGCACTCGACCATCGCGGCGCGAGTGATAATCCATAACAAGCAGGCAACAAAAAGAGCCTTGTAATTCGCCCTCGCTGGCATATTTTGGTTGGCATTTGGCAATTACTGGCAGCAGGCTGATATTGGCAGAACAACACTAAACAACCATACCCAGTGCTTAGTTGCTATTTTGTATCTCAACACAGCCCAACGAGCTGCGGCCAGGGTGGTCGATCTTGGAGCGTGTCGCTGTGATTGATGTGCATGTCGTGCTGCTGCCGCCGAAAGATGTTGTGGCGGTCGGACAAATGGCAAGTGCTGATTTGGCCAGCAAGCCGTCACGGCTTGCGGCCAGCACGGTGCTGGCAGGGCTTTGCAAGAGACCGCCGCATCAGCGGCTGTCCCGCTGTCCTGCCAGAGGCCTTGCTTCACGTGCAGGAGGCGATGTAGGAGCCCTTTGCGTGTTGCGCAGCAATCCTGCACAACGCGGCCGGCGCCATAAAAATGGTGACTAAGGTACTCTGTGTTGCGTTGATGATTGTTTTCAGGCGTGTGGCGGCCACAGCAGTCAAGTCTTTCGCCCGCATGTTGGTCTCGTCCAGGGCACCTTGTGTTCCTCCCTCACAGGCCCACCCCTCGTTCTTCATGCACTTGCATGATTGTCTGTATGAGCTCATACCGGCGCTGCACGAGCGAGATAGAGGGGGGGCATGTCCCCACAGCAACCCCACCACTGAAGCTTGAGCAACCGCCTGTGATGGTCCTGCACATACGAGCAAACCTTTTGGGTATGGCTGGATTGCGTGACCACCCATCGCGAAACAAGACCGCTGTTAGAATTTTTTCATAAAAGCTGGTCTCCTTGATCGGGAGGGAATTTGGGAGAACTGCACTCTCTCATAGGCATGGTCCAGGTCCTGCTGCAGGTCCTGCCAGACCACTGTGCAACGTTTGAGGCGGACTACTACCGTATTGTGAGCCGCTGTAGCGGCTGGATGGAGGAAATTCGGCGTTTGTTTCATTAGGCCCAAAAATTTGGACCCGACGTCGGACGCCGAAGATCTCTTTGAAGTTGGTACTACGGCCCGCTAAGTCGCCATTTGCAAGCGTCGCAACACAAAATCGGCTAAATTACGAATGAATGACGAACTATAAAGCCAATTGATTGTGGGGTTCTGGCATTTGCGTTGCTTTTGTTGCGCTAACGAGGGCCCGACAGCCTCCCTTGCAGTGCAAGAGTCAGTGGTGCGGTACGCAGCCCATTCAGGACATGCATGCAAGAAAGTGCTGCGTGTGCAGGCTGTGGATGGCCGAGAGGCAGCACGCGTGATGCCAGCGTGTTGCAAGGTGTCGTGGTTGAGCATCGTCTGAAACTT
>NW_014011108.1:0-3001 GCF_000611645.1 Monoraphidium neglectum
GCCGCATAGGCCGCCAACAAGGCGCCAGGGGCGCCCCCCTCGGCTGCCAACCAGTCAAGTGCATGCAGCCACGCACCGCTCCAAGTCCGACGCGCCCGCGCCGGGCTAAGAGAGCGGGCAAGGGAGAGGTCGCCCACAAACGCCCATTTGATAATGCCCTCATCGGCTTTGACCATGCGATTCCATTGCCGCGCGCCCGCGCCATGTGCACAGCATCGCAAGCAGCAACAGCTGCGTGCCAGAGGACAACGCCGTTGGCAGCTGCATCTTGATGTGCCATTCTGATGGGGCCATCGCTACCGCGTATCACGTTTGGGAGGCGGCGACAGACGGTGGCAGCACTGTGTGGGTCGCGCTGACTGGGCCGGTGGCCCCCTTCCAGGTGGAGCTTCTGCGCTTGCCGCTGACGTCAGACCTGGCCCTGCTGGTGCCAACCTCACGATCAGAGCTGCAGCTGCCATCGGCCGTGGTCCTGTGGATGGGTGCTGCGTCGGTGTGCACGGCACAGTGATGCATTGCATGATGGTGCATGGCAGGGAATGCCCTCGGCTTGTTTGCACGCAGGCACAATTGCGATGGCCCCCGGTGTAAGCCCAGGTCCTGACGCCATCACTGCGAAGCTGACTGTTTGCTGACGGCACTGCTTGCCAGTGTGGGAGCCCTGGTGTCACGCTGCCCCGGTGGCCCCCTGTCCGCCGGTGCTCCAGCAGTCCGCCCGTGCTCCAGGGGAGGAGGCCGTGTTTGGAACGCAGTGCAGCTCTGGGCGTACCCACAGGTTGTGGACAAGGAGATGCCCCCAGACCCTGAGGGGCAGCCCTGCCGGTTCTCAAGAGGCATTGCAACCATCCGCCTCCACGAGAGTTTTGCTGATTACGCAGCCTTTGGTAACTGCAGGGGTGGCTCACCATTCCTGAAGCTCGTCGGTGCGAGGGGCCTGGGGGACCAGGACTTGGTGACTGCAGGGGCTGCGCACCTTGCGTAATGGCGGTGCCTACCCAGCCAAAATCTGCCATAGACACGCTCTTTTTCTGACTGACTTTGATGTCTTTCTGCGCATGGGCGTCTTGAAACCTCAAGTGCCGGCGGCTGGGCCATGCCCCTGCAAACAGCAGGCACCGCACACCCTATGCTGGTGCAGGTGTGCACCTGGGCACAATCAGCGCTGACGATGACGTTTCCGACTGGCCTGAGGCGAATGAGCAGCTGAAGCACAGGACGGAGGTACCTTACTTTGTGAAGAGCGAGGTCGTGACCGACACGCCTGCTTGCGGCTGACCATTTTGGTGCAGGGCAACGCGCCGTGGAGCGCGAGCGCAGCAAGCGACGCAAGGAGCACGCAGCTGCGCTGCAGCGCCGCTGGCGCAGAAGCGTGTTTGGCACCATTCTGTGGCCGATTGTATCCTATTTTGGCTGGGTCACTGTGGAGTGAGTACCTCTGTGCCTGGTAATTGGGCGCTGTGCAAGGCACGCCGTCAGTTTGGTTGGGCGGCGGGCCAGTGTTTTCTAGTTAGGGCGTGTTCAACGACCCCTGGCCAGTAAGTCTGTTTCGTGGCTTGCAAGGGCCAGCCGATATTGCGGGCGCCATTTGGGCGCGCTGGGGGTTGGTAAGGAATTCCGCCCCCATGCCCACGCAGGCGTCTTGCGTGGCAGCAGCGGGCTGCAAGGCCCCTGCTATGCCCGATGCGCTATTGCGTGCACAAATATCATCGTGATACCGGTGTGCATTGGTCGCTGCCATGGCTGTGGCTCCGATGCGCACACGCCTGCACTCGAGTCAAACGGTCGGGGGCGTTGTGAGCAGCAAGCGCCCAACAACATGCTGCCCTGAGCCCTTCACGCGACTGCGCTGCCTAGCGCGCTGCAATTTAATGAAATAAAATTGTGTTATTCAGCATGTAACGCGCTCCTGGCCTCCATACAAGCCTCCATCGCAGCGATTCAAGGATTGCGCGGGAAACCAGGCCCCCTTCGAGGCCACTCATTCAAATCTCACCTCTCCGTCTACCAGTAAACATTCGGTAAGGCCCGATCATTCCGCAGTCCCGACACATATACATTCTATTTTTGCATTACTGTCAACCTCAGTGCGCCCCCTTCTGATCTGCACCACGCTGAGCAGCAACGGCCCTCGGCGACCTGTACCTACCGAAGCGAGCAGCCATGTCCATTGTAAGCAGGAAGGGGCGGCTCCCGGAGCCCCTGCTGGACGAGAACCCGGATCGCTTCTGCATGTTCCCGATCAAGTATTCGACCATTTGGGAGTTTTACAAGAAGGCTGAGGCGTCTTTCTGGACCGGTAGGTTGCTGGGGGCATGGTGCCCCAGCAGCCGCTGCACGCCGTGTGCTGCGATGTCACGGGGCCAGCTGCCGAGGGCAGGCGCGGGCGCGGCGCGCGCGCCAGGGCCTGCTGCATCCGCCGGCATTCCTACCTTGACTGTTGAGAATGCGGAGCGTGGAAGCAAAGGCCGGGCCAAGGATGTGACTGCTGGCACCAGCATCCACCCTCATTGGCAGTCGGCCACTTGTTCCGAGCGCAGACCGGACGCGCATCATGCCGCAGGTGCTGCCCCCCCTCCCAACCCCCACACGCATTCGAATACGCACGCACACAACCACGCGCACCCCTCCCCAACCCCACAAATCTCCCCCGGCACGCCCCATCCCCGCCCCCAAAGCCGAGGAGGTCGACCTGGGCGACGACATGCGGCACTGGGAGAAGCTGTCGGGCGACGAGCGCCACTTCATCCTGCACGTGCTCGCGTTCTTCGCCGCTTCCGACGGCATCGTCCTGGAGAACCTGGGGGCGCGCTTTCTCAAGGAGGTCCAGGTCCCAGAGGTGGGCGCCCCTCGTTCAGAGCGCGTCACGGGTTGCGCGCGGGGCGATGCGTGCGCACAGGGGGGTGCGCGAGTCTTTCGCGGAGTGGCCCGCTGGAAGGGGTCGGCGGGGTCACGCGGGGAGCGGCGTGCGCGTGGAGGCGGGGAAGAGGCTCAAGGCTGGTAC
>NW_014011108.1:3616-8892 GCF_000611645.1 Monoraphidium neglectum
GAACGGCGAGGCATCAGCGATTCCCAGCACAGAACGCAGCGTCACTGCCTCGGCGCAGTCCGGCAGCAGCTCTGGGGTGCGCACCCTCAACTGTGATGAGCGCCCCCCACGGGCGCACCTGCCCCCAGCCTGCCAACACCCCCGCGTCGCCGCTCCTGTTGGGCACTCAGGCGCGCGCGTTCTACGGCTTCCAGATCGCCATTGAGAACATCCACAGCGGTGAGGGGAGACCGCGCCCGAGGCGGCATGTGTAATGATGACGTTGGGACCAAGTGTTGCCCAGGCGCTTACTCACGCCGCGCAGGGCCGCAGCCGGCGATCAGGTCTGGCGGCCGCGAACGCCGCCTGCATGCCTCAGTATCGACACCCCGTCAGCATCACGTCCACTCGCATGAAACAAGAAACACAGCCAACGCAATTGCCCGCCGAATCCATCGCCGCCACTGGAACCCCCCTTTTTATCCCAGAGATGTACAGCCTGCTCCTGGAGTCGTACATCAAGGACCCCGTGGAGAAGGACCGCCTCTTCCACGCCATCAGCACTGTGCCCGCCGTCAAGAAGAAGGCTGACTGGGCCATCAAGTGGATCACCAGGTAGGAGTGTTTTTTTGGGGGGGGGGGGCATCCACTGGAGGGCTGCGCGCGAGGCTGCCCGCGAAACAGGCGGGCTGGGGTGTTTGCCCTTCGCTCCTTCCAGCTGGTCTTAGGCTCTGCGCTGCACGCACGCGCAAGGGCCGGTTCTCTGGACACCTTCACACCCCGGACGTCCCCGGCCTGCGCTGTCCACGCGCCGGTGCGCCCTCCGCACACTCACAACTGCATGTGCACGCCGCCCTCCTGCCCCCCAGCTCTGACGACTTCTCGGAGCGCCTTGTGGCCTACGCCGCGGTCGAGGGCATCTTCTTCAGCGGCAGCTTCTGCGCCATCTTCTGGCTCAAGAAGCGCGGCCTCATGCCGGGCCTCACCTTCTCCAACGAGCTCATCAGCCGCGACGAGGGCCTGCACACCGACTTTGGCTGCCTGCTCTACGGGTGAGGAACAGGATTGGGAGCCGCTCAGGGCTGCGTCGCCGCACTAGGCGTTGTGGTCCCCACTCCAGCCGCGCAGAAGCCAGGGCAGTTGTCAGGGCACCTCACCCCGAGTGCTCGATGGCTGGAGAGCGGCACGGCCCCCTGGCCTGGGCAACCGCCATACTCACACCGCCTCACCCTGACGCCGTGCCCGTGTCAAACGTTTGGAACCCCTCCCACCGCAGCATGCTGAACAACAAGATCCCCAACAGCCGTGTGCTGGAGATTGTGACGGAGGCCGTGGCCATTGAGATTGAGTTCATCACAGAGGTGGGTCGGGGCAGGGGTGTCGTTCGTCATTGATTTATTGAGCGGCGTTGAAGGGGTGGGGTCATGCAGGGCAGCGGGCGTTAGTGAGCGGGAGGAGGCCTCAAATGTGCCATAGGGGTGTTGGTCCGTCCGGTTTGTGGGACGCAGCGTGTGTCTAAACTTTGTGGCTTTGCTGGGCGCAGTTACGCAAGACAGGCCACTGGATAGCTGCACCTCCAGCCGACATGCCACTTGTAAATCCAAATCTCTCACCTTGCTCGCGTGCACACCCACCTATACTTACATATACACACACACACTTACGCACACACACACACACACACACGCACGCACTCTCTCTCTCCCTCTGCATCATCAACCCCTCCTGCGTTTTCGCCTGGACGCAACTTCGCTCGCCAACACCTCCAAATGTGTCTCTCAACAAACACATCCGCGCCGCCGCAGGCCCTGCCCGTCGACCTGATCGGCATGAACGGCAAGCTGATGGCGCAGTACATCGAGTTTGTGGCCGACCGCCTGCTGGTGGCCCTGGGCTGCGAGAAGCAGTACCACAGCGCCAACCCCTTTGACTGGATGGAGCTCATCAGCCTCAACGGCAAGACCAACTTCTTTGAGAAGAGGTGCGCGCCCTGGGGGCGGGGCCGGGGTTAGGGTCGGGGCAATTTCCGGGGCAATTGCGAGGGGGCTGCGGGGGCTTGCGAGGCCGCCCCTCTCTCGACGGCTGCACGTGGGCGGGCTGCATGGGTATGGTGGGGTCGTGCGTCCGGCCTGCTGACGAGAAGCTTATCCGCTCGACCGCGTGGTCTTCATTGCCTGATCCTCTAGGGTGGGCGAGTACCAGAAGAACGGCCCCATGTCTGGCCTGGAGGGCAAGCTGCACAACTTCCAGCTGGACGCCGACTTCTGAGCAGCTTCCGTTCCTTTACAGCCCTGGCTTCTGTCTGTCAGGGGCCTGGGCTCTTCATGATTTGTTCGGCCCGCTGCGCCGCTTTGCGTGAGGGGCGTGCGGCCCCTTGCCGGGGTGCCCACGGTTTATTTCGAGTCGGCTTATGCAACTCTGGTTGAAGGGATTATTGCATGCCGCGGTGGGTGAGCTAGTTGCCTTTCACTGAGATTCGCGAGGCGGCGCCGCCAGGCGTCACCGGTCAAATGTATAGATTTCGGCCGGCCCCCTTCTCCGCGCACATGCAAGCGGCGACAGCCGGTATGTACGGAGACCCGTCCCCAATCCAAAATTCATTTCCTGTCCCCCTAATCTGGCATGCGCGGCGCACTTGCTGCTGCCTGCGCTGAGCGACACACGCACGCCTTGATGGCTGATGCACCGCACTTGCAAAATCATAAGCGACCTCTTCCAATACAGCGGTCCATGTCCTGAGGCGGTGTAATGCAGCCATGTCAATACCACCGTGTTTGCTACCTGTTGGCTCAGCTTGCTTTGAAAGCGCCCATTTTGGTCTTGTCGGCGTGGTGAGAAATGAGTCCTACAGGTCGCGCTCACAGCCACAGGTGGCATCAAAGCGCACATGCGAGGCACACTCACACGCGCACAATGCACACACTTCATGGCATCAAGCTACAAGGTGCACAGTGGTGCCAGCTGCTGGATTGTCAGCTTGAGCCCTTGCGCCCTCTGTAGCATCGCTTCACAGCGGACTGCAGCATCCATCACCCTGTGCGTCCACAGTCCAGGCTGTGCGCTATGGCGGAAGCTGCACCTGCCATCTATGCTGAATCAAGGAGATCTTGAGTCGATACACAATTGATTTTCTGTATCTTGAAAACAGCTTTTTAGTGTACGGTATCGTCGGCACCGTCAAAGAGACTCTGACAAGGCCCCGGACGAAACAGCGGCTACTCTCAGGACACCGCATGCGCTTAACGTGCACAAAAAAGCTACTTCATCTGCACACCCTCAATTCCGCAACATCCCGGAACGTGCTAGGAGCGCGCACCTTTAGCACAGCAGTGCAGTAGCCACATTGCGCACTCCCACTAAAATTCTGTAGCAAAGCGTGCAGTGCATCCCAGCCGCAATGCCGCCTGCGTGGTACCTGGACTCAGCACGAGTGGCAATCATAGAGGTGACAGGGTCACGGACCGCCCGCACCACCCAGGGCGCTTCACCGCATTGCCTGCAGCCCCCTGGGGCGGCCGGCCCCATTGCCTGCAGCCCCCTGGGGCGGCCGGCCCCTCCTTGTGTCTGCCGCCGCCGCCGTCGCGGCCGGCTGCCCCCAAGCCTACGCCTGGGCCCAGCAGCTGGAGCGTCACGGCAACTGCACGCACTCGCGCCCGCAGGAGACCATCAAGAAGGAGAACAAGATCCAGCGGAAGCACCTGGAACACGAGGTCGCCGCCGGCCGCATCCCCGCCTACAACCCGCCCAGCCCGCCGCCGCCGCTGTCAGTCCTCGACCAGGTCGGGCTGCCGGCCTTCACGCGCGCCGCCAAGCGCGACCCGGAGCTGGTGATGGGGACGACGATGTCGAAGAGCATCTGGACGTGCAACCCGGGCTACGTGCTGCGCGATGGCGCGCGGATGGCGAGCACGACGCATTCTGACTATGTGTGGGACGACGAGGCGGTGCGCAGGGCGGGCCAGGCCGGGTCGAGACGGGGTGGTGTGAGGACGAGGTGGTAGAGCTGGGCAGCATAGGCTTGTTGGCGAAAGGGTGGGGGCGATCAGGGTGGATACTTGCAGCGACTGCTGCTTGGACTGGCAATTGATGGCAGCTGTCCACGATGCTCACACTCGCTTTGTGTACCGTATTGTCTCAACCCAGAGAGACCCGAGGCCCTTAGAAGCTCGATTGCTGACTGTGCGCAGGTGGAGTTTCTGAAGCAGACCGGGGCGTTTGACCGGTCATACTTCAAGCGGCGCGACGAGTTTGTGGAATATGTTGAGAAGGCCATCAAGCTGCACCACAACCTCGGGCACAGGGACGGCGTCGGCGGCGCTGCCGGCGGCGGCAACGGCAAGAAGTGACGCCGGGTGTGCAGGCTGCTGCGTCTGAAATCTATCCAAAAACCGCTGGCGGGCCATTGCCCGCCATTTGTTACAGCACAGCAAGGCAAACTTGAGCAACCACCGGATGGATTTGGCCGCAAAGAACAGGGCAATCAGCTCCCACAAAAGTGAGGCACCGACCTCAATCATCTGCTTGTCACCCTCTGCAAGTGGGCTCCCTGCAGCAAGCGCCAGCAGCCAGCTGGCATCAAGTGCTTTCCAGGCCTCCCTACTGGTCCACCACACTGTCTGCACTGTTGTCGCACCCTTCAAGGCCCTAAGCAAAAAAAACTCACCCGCTCATTAAGGATGCAAAGGTCACATGTTTACAGAGGCCTGTGCTCCAGTGCCTGCCAGAGTTGGAAGCAGTCCTTTTCCAATGGGAAGTGAATGCTCCTGCTCAAGCTGCGCTCAATTGCGTGGTCAATTCTGACTCAGGAGCCTTGGGGCAGAAATTAGTTTAGAAACCCTTGACGTTAGCGTTCAGTCGCAAATGGCAACTGACGCGGTCGTTGCAGTCACTCAGCACTCACAACCAATAGGTTTGCAGCTCCCTGCCAAAGACTGGGAAAGGCCCGCCAGGCCATGACCCGAAGCCTCGATGCGGCTGGGCGGAGGAGCACGCTGCGCATCAGGGGGTGGAGGGCGTGTCGCCCCCACACGCTGTCGCCCCTACACGCCAGGTGCAGACGCTGTACTGCAGGCCCGGGCTTCGCGCATCTCAGCGCCACGCCTGGCCCGCCCCTCGGTCCCTCTCGCGCCTCAGCAACGCATCTCCAAGCCGCTCTCTCGTCGCGCACGCCGCGCCAGCGCCTCGCGGCATACAAGGCGGCGGCCGGGGCGGGCACCGGTGCGGGGAAAGACGGCCCGGCTGCGCTCCGCCCTGCGAGGCGGCGGCCTAGGGCTCGAACGACGGCGCCTGCCTCTGGC
>NW_014011107.1:0-5511 GCF_000611645.1 Monoraphidium neglectum
CCGTGACCCCCTGGCTGCCGATGAGCCCCATGGCGGATTGCACAATCGCGTCCCAGGGCAGCGTGGTCAGCAGGTCCCACCAGAGGCGGAACGACAGGTAGTTGCGCAGGATGGAGCCGCGGTCGGCCACGAGGCGGCCCTGGGCGTGTGTGTGTGTGTGTGTGTGTGTGTGTGTGTGTGTGTGTGTGTGTGTGTGTGTGTGTGTGTGTGTGTGTGCGCGCGTGCGTGTGCGCGTGCGTGCCGCACGCACGCAGGCTCCCGGTTCGATTGGTGTTCGGGTTGAGAGGGTACTTTTGTTTCCGCCAAACGGCAGTGGCGGTGCAGCGTGCGCCCCTCATCCGCCTTTCTCGCGGCCCCACAGGGCCCAGCTGCCTGGGGCTCGCTCGCTCTCCCCAACAACCCCCGCAACGCCGGCAACCCCCCGAGGGCCCAAACCATGCATTCTCAATGCCGCATACATTGACAAACTGTACAGATTTATGGCTGTCAATTGCTACAAGGGTATCCAAACACGAAGGGAGTGCATGGCCCTAACACCCCCCCCCCCCGCGCACGTTGTCGTAGTACCCTACGAAGCATGACGTCACCATGTCGGCCGCAAACACCGCCAGCAGTACGTACTGCAGCACGGTGACGCCGCCCACGGGGACGGGCGTGGGTGACAGGAACGCGATCTGGTAGGGCTCCAGCCAGCCGGTCACCACGGCGGCGCCGATGACGACCCACCACCAGGCGCGGTAGCTGCGGCGGCGGCGCGCGGCGCGCGCGAGCGCGCGTGTGTGGGAGTGGACAGTTGATTGGCGACGCAGCGGCGAAGGGAGGCGCATCGCAGGTGCGCGGCGGGAGCAGGTGGGCGACATGCGTGGGGGTGTGTGCGCGAAGGCAATCGGAGGGGTACGCGCTTGCGGCTGCACGAGGGTCGCCAGACGCGATCGCGGGCCTGCGCGGGCATCTTGGGGCGGTTGTAAGTCGAGCGGGCCCCTCACATCCTGTTGTAGGGGTGTATGAGCCCCGGAGGCATGACTAAGAGCTCCTCGGTTTTGATCTGCTCTTTGACGGCCACTGTGTGGGCTGAGAGGTCGTCCTGTGGGTCGTGAAGGGCGTTGTTGGGGGAAAATGGGGTTCACAGGATGACACGACAGGTTCGGCCGCGCGCGAGAGGGTGGGGAGGAGGGCTGAGGGTAGAAACGCGACGGCTGGTGACGCATTGTCACAACAACGTGCCGGCCGCAGCGGATGGGCCATCCCGAGCGGAGCCGCCGCCGCTGCTGCCGCCGCCACAACAAACAAAACGGGTGCAGGGGCTTGCGCCTGCGACCCGTGGACCCGGCCTGTGCAGCAGCGTCGCGCGCCTGCCGCCCCTCGCAAGCCGCGTGCCCGCTGGCGTGACTGCTTGAAGGCCCCCGCGCGCAAGCGCAATCCTTTTCTGCCAGCGTTGCAGGCGCCGGCCCCAGGGCAGATACTGCGGACGAGCGGGCGCCCGCACATCGATCCAAATGCGGGACCACAAAGCCGGAGCAGCGACCTTCCGCCCTGCTCACCGGCGAGAGCCCCTCCGACCCTAGGACCTCGGCTTGGGCCTCCATCTCATGCAGCTTCCTCTGCTGCCCAATCTGGAAGGCCACGGCCGGCCTCTTGCTCGGCGCGCTCCCAGCGGGACCGCGAGGGGGCGGCGTCGCAGCGAGGCTCGGCGTGGACGCGGGCCCCGTGTGCGGTGCGCCCCTTTCAACGTCCGCCATGGTTGATGGCGCGCAAAGCGCCTCTTAGACGCGCGTAGTTCACGTGGCGATATGGATGCCACGGGGTCCAGCAGCGAGATCAGCTGTTTGTGTCGATGGTGTTAGAAGGTGCTATGTGATAAGTTTTGAAGCAATTGACATACCGGTCGTGTTCGAAGGCCGGTGTAGATGCTTTGTGCTGCTCGCTGACTGCATGCACACTGGTGACACTGGCACACCCGATGGCCTTGGCAGCATGCCAAACCAAGCGCAGTGCGCCCATAACATCTGAGCCATTGACTGCGCACCAACCTGCCGGCTGGGGCCTTGCTTCTGTCTGTCACACCTCTGCTGCCCGCTCTGCTGCTGCACATGGCCCAGCGCTGTGGGTAGTTGCAACTACCTGGCTTGCCCGCGCAGCCCCTCATGTTCCGGGCTGCGCCACCATGCCAGTACATGTGCCAATCCGTCCGTCTCCCGGGGTGCAGAGTCGACGCCCAGCACGGGGCGATGCTGCATGTTGCTCAGGAGCTTGAAGTCATCCGTGATCAGCGGTCTCCAGTGCTCAGGTAAGTGAGCCTTGTGTGCAAGCAACTTTCATGCAACAAAGCTACCAGGCCTTGCACAGACACACGCCAGAGCGTGCTGCCGCAAACGATTGGGAGAGGATGTGGCGGGGATTGCACTGAATGCCAAACTCACACTGCCGGCAGCGTCTATTCAGTGCAGCATCGTTCAATGGCCTTGAACACTGCCGGGGTCACGGCGGAACGGCTGGCAGCGGCAAGTGACAGGCCTGCACTACCGGTGACTTGCGCACATTCAGAGCGAGTGGCATGTCTGAAGAGGACGAATTCAAGAACTTTACTCGCTCCAAGCATAGAAAGTGCCGCTTGCATGTTTCATGCAGGACTCGGCACCACACGTATGATGTCTCGAGTACGGTATCGCATCGATCGTGTCATCGCGGGCTCAGGTTTTGATCACCTTCTTCCAAAATGTTCATTGTCCCTGCATAAATTTGTATCATCGCACGCCGCATCAAAAATCGACCTGCATCGGCTTGTGCTTCCTGTCCACACAACCTCTAGCGGCCTGGTCAAACATCCATGTTTGAACGAGTCGGTGTCCTCACACGCCAGGCAGGTTGAGTTGTCGGCATGCAGTCCATTTGCTTACATTGGTTGATGCTCATTATCATCTCATTATTGTGGTTGAGCTCAGCACAACAAATGCATCAGCATAAGGGGTGCGCATGCACAACGCTGGTCTGAAACAGCCGCGCATGCTCGCAACTACAAATTGCATGCATCTGCAATTGCCTGTGGAGACCCGGACTCTGCACGAGCGCCCCCCAGATGCCCTTTCACTGGCCCCCAGCCCGCAGCACGCGTGCAGGCCTTGCCGGCAAAGGCCTTCAAAGCCACTCCAATGTCCAACACTGAAATTGGCCTGCGCACGCCCTTGCCCATCCTCGACCTCGGAGAGATTCCGCTGCATGTTAGATGATGGGTGTATGTAGGGAGGTGCGGTGCGTTCGCAGTCTTCATACGCGGCTGATTGGGAGCCCTGGCCAGCGTTCCATGATGTGATTGAGCGCAGGGTGCGGCATCCCTGAAGCTTGCGGTGTTGTGAGGTCATAGCCATGGATCCATGTTCCTGGTATCATCACATGCTTCTTACGCGTGTGCGGCTGAATTACGCACCCTGCATGGATTCCTACGCCCTGGGTGCCGTTGCCAGCTGGCCGCCGCCCGACAGGGCACTAGGGGTCCCATGTGGCGCAGCGTACGACCAACACGTGTTTGAATCACAATTACACCATCTAAAATCAGTGCTGAGGCGATTGAAGGCGGATATCGTGAGGTTTGGCCGATCCCGCCACTCTCGGTCCCATGCTCGCAGTGTTGTCGTGGGTTGTTTGACGCGGTCTCTCGGCCTTCAATGGAGTTTCTTTGCTAATCAAGGCTCTATCGATTCTGATACGAGCGTTTTCACAGCTGTTTGAGCCCTCCAGAGGCCAACGCGAATTTCGCGGACTCTAGCAGGCGCCGTCGACGTTTACGATTAGTGTTTGCCAACCGACTCGTCTCCCGACAAGTTTGACACCAACCACGCCGGAACAGTTTGTCTTAGCCGCGTTCGCCGTTGTTGTGGCGCCCCGAGTGACAAGGGCACCCCGGACGCGCGCGGCCCGCAGCACAGCAGCCTGCCGGTCACAGCCAATTGGAGTGCGGGCGAGGGGGGTAGGCCTAGTGGGGCGTAGTACTCGCAGCATGCAGCCTAGCGGGGGAGGCCCTGGAGGGCCCTCCCGGCCACAGCAGCCTAACAAGGTCTTCGTAGGAGGCCTATCATGGGAGACGACGTGAGTCTGGGGCTGAGGGATGGGTGCGCTGCGTAGGACGAGCCTAGTGCCTCACCTCTCGCTCGGCGCCTTGCCTCGGCGCAGTGATGAAAAGCTCGCCCAGTACTTCAGCAACTACGGGGAGGTCACGGAGGCGTTTGTGAGGTGGGCGGTGGGACCGCGCAGCGTGAAAGCGCCCCGTCTGCAGCTCCCGCAGCATGCCTTGGGGCGGGTCGCGCCAGGGCTGCGCGGTGCAGCACCGCGCAAGCATGCGCCGGCACCCGGCACACCCGTCGTGCCCGGGCCGCCGTCAGCCAGCCGGCCAGAGCAGTGTCCCCAGCGCCTCGCGCCCTCCCTCCCTCCGCAGCTTCGACCGCAACACTGGCCGGCCGCGCGGCTTTGGCTTTGTCTGCTTTGCCGACCCGGCGGTGGTGGACAAGGTGGTGGCGCAGGGCAAGCATCACATAGACCGGAGAGAGGTGCGCGCCTCGACCGCCGCGCCCGCCGCGATTCCAGCCCCGTCGCGTCCGCCGCAAGGCCGGCCCCGTCGCCTTTCCTCTCGCCTCGCATGCGGCCCCCGCCTGTCCCCCCCCTCCTGACGCGGCGCACGCATCCATGCACCCCGCCGCGCGCCCTCCCGACCGACCTTCATCCCAGGTGGAGGCCAAAAAGGCGGTCCCCAAGGAGGAGACCCCCGCCCCCGCCGCGCCCCCCGGCGACGCGGCCGCGCAGAAGACCCGCAAGATTTTTGTCGGCGGCCTCGCGCCCACCGTCGACGACGCGGCGCTGCGGCAGTACTTTGAGCGGTTTGGCGGCGTGGAGGACGCGGTGGTCATGTATGACCACGACAACAAGCGGCCCCGGGGGTTTGGATTCATCACATTCACCGAGGAGGACGCCGTGGATAAGGTGTTTGCGCAGGGCGCCATGCAGAATATACACGATAAGCAGATCGAGATCAAGCCGGCGGTTCCGCGCGACCAGATGCCGCCGGTGCGGCGGCCGCCGGGCCCGGGGCTCGCGCCGCCCGGCGCCGGGGGGCCGATGCCCTTCCCAGGCGGCGGGGGCCGCGGGGGGCCGGGGCCGTTCGGAGGGCGCGGCGGCGGCGGCGGGGGGCCAGGGCCAGCGGGGCCGGGCGGCTACGGCGCGCCGAGCTGGGGGCGCGGGCTGCACCAGCGGCTGGGCGCAGGGGCGCCGGGCGGGCCTGGGCCGTACGGCGGGCCGCGGGGCGACCCCTATGGCATGCGGGCGCCTTCGATACCCAGCAGCTTGGGCGGCGCGCCCGGTGGCGGGTACGGCCACCGCGGCGCCTCGCCGCCGGGGCCACGCGGTACGGGCGGCCCCCCGGGCGGGTATGGTGGCGCGGGCTTGCCTTATGGCGCTGGCGGCGGCGGCATGGGCGCGGCGGCGGCGCGATTCCCGCCGGTGTCGGCGGCGCAGCAGGCGGGG
>NW_014011107.1:5713-7293 GCF_000611645.1 Monoraphidium neglectum
CCGCCGGTGTCGGCGGCGCAGCAGGCGGGGCTCGGCGGGCGGTTCGGCGACGCGGGCGGCGGCGCGGGCAGTCCGTATGGGATGTACGGCCTCAGCCCAGGCGCCGGCGGCGCGCCCGGGGGCGGCTTTGGCGGCCAGGCTGCGGGCGGCGTCGGCGGCATGGGCGCCGCAGCGCAGGCAGCGGCGGCCGCGCAGGCGGCGGCCGCGCAGGGCAATCTGTACGCTCTCAACAACCTGCAGCAGCAGATGGCGCAGCAGCAGCTGGGCGGCGCAGGCGGCTTCGGCGGCGGCGCGGGCGGCATGAGCGAGATGGCCAAGGCGCTCAGCAGAGACATGGCGCAGCAGGCGGCCGCCGCGGCTGGCCTCGCCAGCAATTCCGCCGCGGCCGCGTTTGGCGGGTTCGGCGGCGGACAGCAGGCGGACAGCAGCCCCTACGCCCAGCCCGACCCTGCGGGAGGCTTTCCTGGCGCGTCGTCCGCGGACGTGGCCGCGGCCGCCGCCGCCGCCGCTGCGGCGAGCTTCGCCGCGGCGAGCGCCGCGCAGGAGGGCGGCGCCGGGCTGCCTGGCGGCACCGGGCTGCCGGGTGGCGGCTCGCTGGGCGGCGCGCCCGAGTTTCACGGGGCGTTCGACAGCGGTGCCTTTGGCGGCGGCGGCGGCCCCACTTGGAGCAGCTGACAGCAGGCAGGGCCGGCGGCCGCGCGGGCCGCGGCCTGGCAGCCGGGGCCGCGGGCTGCCGGGGGCAAGGGCTTTTGAAAGGCGGGCGCGTGCACAGTCGCGGCAGCGGTAGCGCCACGGCCGCGCTGCAGGATGAAGAGGGCACAAGCCCTTGGCCGCAAACGGCTCGCCCGGACGCGGCCGCCGGGCGCGTATTAGGAGTGCTGTTTGATGCTTCTTGAGATCCTCCAGCCAGGGCCGAGGGAATACGAAGGGGCAGGGGCAGCGCAGCGCAGCACCGCCGCCCCGCAAAGGGCGCGCGGCACGCATTCCCCACGTGTCAGCGCGGCTTGCGGCGGACGGCGGGCAGCGCGACGGGCGGCGCTCCGAGGAGGCCTGGCGCGGCACAGCACAGCACAGCTCAGCGCAGCGCAGCACAGCACAGCTTTGCAGAACAGCTTTGCAGGAGGAGGGGTTGCGATGGCAGGCCATGAGGGCCTCCCGCCCCCTAGAATACACACCTGGGGAGCCCCGATCGGGCGGCCCCACCCCCGGCCCACCCATGCGCCCCGCGTGCCGCCCAGCTTGCCAGCCGGCTGCCGCCCAGGCCAGCCGCGGCGTGGCGCAGCGAGGCGACGCGCGCCCATCCGCACACCGAGGCGCCGCCGCGCAGGGCCAGCCGCGCAATCGTGGCTCGCCTTGCGGGTGCACACTGGGGGGTTGCGGCTGCCCCACGGGGTGCGCCGGCCGCCGTCAGGGCCTTTCACCCCTTTGTTTTGGTATTCCTGCCCGCTCACATGCACACCGCGCACACCAGAGGCACCCACAGGTGGCGGCCCCGCGCGCGTTCCCTCAACACGCGCGCCGCGCTCTCCCAGCCGCCTAGTGCGACTGCGGCGGGGCCAGGCCGGGCCTCCGTTTTGCCC
>NW_014011107.1:7693-8616 GCF_000611645.1 Monoraphidium neglectum
GGCGGGGCCAGGCCGGGCCTCCGTTTTGCCCCGCCTCGCCCGCTGCGGCGCCCCTGCAGCGCCCCGGGCGGGGGTGTCCACGTGCATGCGCGAGGGCGACGCGGCGGGAAGCGCCACATCAGCGCCACATCAGCGCCTCGTGTACCAACAGCCCCAGCAGTCACGCTTTTGCATCCGACTCACCCCAGGTTGGGTTGCGGCGCGACGCGCAGACACTTGACCCCCAGCAGCAGCGCCACGTTCACAGCCGCACTGCTCGAGCAACCTCTTACACACACGCAAGGCAGGCCACCCACACGCGCATGCCATTGCACGCATGCACAGCAGACACCTCCCCCCTCCCTTCTCGGCGCCCCGCCACCAGCGCGGCGCCGCGTTTTGGCGCGTATAGCAACCGACACTTGCTGACACGACGCAGTGTATTGGCCGGCGCCGCGGCTCCACCTCCGTCCGGGCAAACGCGGCAGCGGCCACGCCCCGCCGGCCCGCCGTCTGAGCGCGCCGCGCCCTCGAAGCGCGGACGCGGGGCGCGGCCCCGCCGCGGCCGGGGGAGAGGCGCGGCGCCGGCCCGCCGGCGAGGGGGTTGGGGCGACGAGCGGCCGGCGCGGGCCGCAGGCCCCGCCTCCCTTTCTCCCGCGTCCGCCCCCGTTGCCGGCGGCGCTCCCCTTGACGATGACTCCTCTTATCGAATCCGTGTTGGCATTGTGATCGACATTGAATGGACCGCATGGCGGGGCGACGTATTGTGCCAGACCCGCCACCCCCCGGCCCCTGGCCCCAGGGGCGCACACTGCTTCCTGACCCGCTAGACCCTTCCGCCGCCCGCCCGCCCGTGCTCTCGCTCTTGCTTTGGGACGGAGCAGGCACTCAGCAGTGCTGCGCGGACGCCCCCGCCCCGCCGGCGCGCCCGTGGGTGCAGGCGG
>NW_014011107.1:9250-10197 GCF_000611645.1 Monoraphidium neglectum
CCGCCCCTCGCCGCCCCCCCCTCACCCCCCCGCACGGGCCCAGCCTTGGGCGGGAGGGTGGGCGGCTTCGCGCCGCGCCACGCGCGCCATGCCCCTTCCGTGCAAACCGGCGCCGGCGCGGCAGTCAGTCCGGCCCGCCGCGCAGCCGGGCGCGCTGTTTGCAGACCAAGCGGCACGCAGGCGCAGGCGCGCAGGCGCGGCCGCGGCGCGCCCCCTTAAACGGCGGCGGCCGCGGGGACCAACAGCGTGGCGCCGCCGGCGGCGGCGCTGGGCGACACTTTGACACAGGCGCAGCGCAGCCGACGCGACTGACTGACGTGCCGACCCCCCTCTTCCTCGCCCCCGACCGGCTCCTCCGATGGGCTGCACCATTTGGCAGGCTGTCCCTTTTGATGTGTGTGCGTGCGCGTGCTTCTCCGTGTGTAACCCTTGCAGGCAGGGAGCAACTGGGAAAGCCGACATGTGGCGATCATCCACGGTGCACGTGAAAGAATGGATAAGAATGACGAAATCAAACAGTGGTGCTTGACAGCGAGACCAGCGACCACGCGCAACCGCCGCGCGTGGAGGACGCTGACGTCAGCAACGTGATCGTGCGCCGCAGCTCTATGGGTGGGCGACGTGGGTCGCGGCGCGGGGCCAGGAGGGGAGGGAGGTGGGTCGCGGCCAGCGTGCCGCGGCGCGCGCTGCGTTGCTGAAACACATGCGGAGGGGGGGGGAGAGGGGTGGAAAGCAAGCGACGGCTCTTGCAAGGGCAGCCGAGCGGTCTGCTTGAAGCAGAGCAGGTCGAAAACCAGCGCAAATGTGTGCATTAGGTGGATGTGTATGGCATACACAACGCGCCTACACCCCACCCGCCAGCGCCGCCGCCGCCGCCGCCCCCGCCGCCGCCGCGCCCGCCAGCGCTGCGGCCAGGCCGCCGCCCTGCAGCTGCGCGGCGGGGGCGG
>NW_014011106.1:0-8949 GCF_000611645.1 Monoraphidium neglectum
GTGTAGAGCACCACCCCGCAGGACCACACGTCCGCCTGCTTCGCGTCGTAGCGCCCGTCCCTGTTGTGCAGCACCTCTGGCGCCATGTAGGAGAGCGTCCCCACCTTGGACCGCGCACAGCTGCGAGCGTCGTGCTTGGAGTACCTGGCGGGAGGGGTAGGAGGAGGGGCGGGCTGGAGGGACAACAGGGCGGGACGGGGTACATCTTGCCCGCCATCGGCCTCAAACGACCAGGTATGTGCCCCTATGCCCCTCACCCCCGCATCACCCCGCGCCCCGTCGCTGCGCGCGGGGCCTGGGCCTCACCCAAAGTCGCAGATCTTGACGAGCGGCCGCGGCAGCCCCGGGATGACCTGCAGCAGGGTGTTCTCCAGCTTGATGTCCCGGTTGGCTATGCCCTGGGGGGTAGGCCAGGGCAGGAGGGGGGCAGTGCAGCGGAGGATGGGGAGGCAGACAAGTGGCGGGCTCGTTACGAGTGGCTTCCAGCGAGCGGGGGGCGTCGTAGGGCTGCTGCCACTCATTGCTGCTGCCGCTGCCAGCGCTGCGGCGGCAGAGGTGCTAGCGTCACAACCACACGCACACGCAGCGCAAGGACCACGGCCAGCTGGTTCAAGGGGGGCCACCTCGCCACTGCTGCATCGCACCCCTCGGGTGCGGCGGCGACAGCACGGTGCCTCGGCTGAGACTCTGCGGTCAAGACCACCCTTCTTGGCCGCGCCTCCTCCTGCAGACACAGCACTCCACACAAGACTGCAAGGCAGCTCAGCTGCGCCATCGCACGCACGCCGATTGTACAATGCATACACACAAACACATGACTGCACACGCTTGCGAACACTGCCACCCACTTGCTGGCACGACCACCCACTCGCCCATCTGCCCACCGCGCACCTTTTTGTGGCAGTAGTCAACCGCAAGCAGCAGCTGCTGGAAGAACCAGCGCGCCAGCGGCTCCTTGAGGCGCTGGCGCTGCTGCACGTAGGAGAAGAGGGAGCCCCCGCTGGCGTAGTCCATGACGCTGGGGGGCGGATGGCGGCGAGTTGGGCAAGAGGAGGGGTTTTTTTATCAGGAGGGGAACGTGTGGGTGCACGCGAGCTTGTGCCTGCTGCGTACTCGGGCCAGGGTTGCGCGCACCCAAACAGTGCGTGAGAAAACGCACAGATTCGACACGCGCCAGCGGGCATCGTGCCGGCGGACTGTGCGAGCGCATCAAAGCACGCCGCGAGCAGAGAACTGGCACGCCTGCCGCCCCTTGCACCTCGCCAGCGTGCCCTCGACGGCCATCTTTCGGCTATAAACCGGCGTGCCGGGCTGGCACGGGCCCCTGCATCCGCTGCAGGGCCTGCTCTCACATGTTGATGTGGCGTGGCGACAGGAACACCTCCCGGAACTGGACCACCTGCAACGGCCACGGGGATGAGACGCACCCACACAGGACAGCCCGCTGAGTACTGCAGCCGGGAAGACGCTGCCATGGCGGCCGGGACACTGCAGGCAGGGACGCTGCAGGCAGGGACGCCTCAGCGCACGCCGAGGCGGGGCGGGGCGGGGCCCCAAGGCGATGGTGTAGCGGGCGGTGCGGCGCACATGGGGGTGCCGCAGGATGGAGTGGTTCAAAATCTCTGACTCCACATAGCGCCCTTGAAGGTACTCGCGCTCCTGTGGCGCGAAAGCATGGCAGCGACCACCTCCGTCGATGCAGTTTGGTCCAGCGGGCGTGGTCGCCTGGGCGGCTGCTCAGCAGGCGTCGGCCCCGCCGCCCAGGTGACCCTGGGCAACAACGGATGCAGGTTGCCGTTCCATCCTATTCCTGCTATTGAGCGGCCGAGGCACCCACCATCTTCTTGATGGCGACGAGCTCCCCTGTCTCGCTGTTCTTCGCCAAAACAACGCAACCGAAGCTGCCTGCGGGCGTGCCAAAGTGATCGTATCAATAAGAGCGCGTGCGAAGGCGGCAGAGGCCAAGGGCGGGCCTTTCAAGCGCATTTTGCGCGGACCCGGCGCCCCATGCTTGCCTTTGCCCACTTCTTGGACAAATAAAAATTTGCTAGCACCCATTTCACTGAATTCCGTCGTCATCTTGCCGCGGCGGAGGCTGTGCGCAGATCGCCTGTGTTGGCTTGCAAGGCTTTTCAAGGGGTACGGGGGCCTGCGTGCCCGGCGTTCAAGCTGATAAGCAGAGCGTTGATGTCAGACACGAAGACATCGACAGCAGCTCTTCTTTGGTGAATGGGGCACCCCGTCACCCGCCCACCTGACAAGTGCCGAACCACTGCCTGCCAGTGGCGGCCCCGCAGCAACTGGTTGAAGGCCGATCAGTGGAAGCACATATGAACAGCATCAATCAAGATGCATGCATGCTACGACGGAATCTTGTCTGAAACCATCATACCTTCAGACAACCGCCCTGCGGCAGCACCGCTCTCTGGTCTTTGTTGTCGCGCCAGAGTCGTCCTAACCTTGGACTGCAGCGCAAGTGGGCGATGCGCCCCAGCGCACTACGCCACTGGGGCCTCGCGGCCATCGTCGCCATGTCCCTGACGTCACTGGCCATCCTGGGCGCCCTGTGGCCGCGCACATACATCTCCGAGAGGGCCGCCCAGCCAGGGCGTACGGGCGCTTCCAGCCCTCGCCTGCACAGCAGGCGCCGACAGCACCTGCATCCAGCCGTGCACGCACCTGCGCCCGTGCCCGCAGCTAACGGCTCCGGCCTTAGCCTCGACGTTGGCCCCGGCGCCGGCCGTGGCGGCCTGAGAGCAGAGGTCCCTGACCCCGAGATGCGGCGCCAGCGCCTCCTGCTGGACGCATACCTTGGCAGCGCCGCGTTCGCTGCAGCGCGCGACAGAGTGCTGCGGGCGCCCCCGCACCGCCAGCGGGGCGTGCTGGTCAACGCCGGCGGGCGGAAGCTGCTGACGCACCTGGTCGTGACGCTGCGCGTGCTGCGGCACCACCTCAACTGCACCCTCCCTGTGGAGGTGGCGTGGCACGGTGCGGCCGCACACCCGCTCAAGCAAGCTCGCATCACCGAGAATGTATCTCCAGCCTAGCCCGCGCACCAGCCGCTTGCTGCCCCTTACCATATACTGCTAAATGCTAACACGCGGCTTCGCAGCACGGCAAGCGCTGGCGCAACAGAGGGCGTCGTGCTGTGTTGCTTGCGTTGAGCCACCGCGATTGCTGCGCGGCACTGCTTTGTGACTCCACCACCTGTACCTCTCTTCAAGTGCAGGGCCCGATGAGATGGATGCCGCCACGCTGGCAGCACTCGACTCCCATTTTGGACCCGTGACCGGCTTTGACGCCCTCGCGCAGCCGCTGGAGCAGCACCACCGCAACAGGTGCCGGCACTGCAGCTTTTTGCCACGTGCAGGTTTGTCCTGCACCTGCCTGGCATGCCTGGCCCAGTGCCCTCAAAGTCAGTTGAGGATCAACTCATTCTGCACACCTCCCCCTCAACACCAGGGCCACCTCATCCCAGGGTCGCCCCGCCAAGCTGGGCCCCTGGCCCACCAAGGTGCTGGCGCTGCTGCGCAGCTCATTCCGCCATGTGCTGCTGCTCGACAGCGACTCGCTGCCCCTGGCCGACCCCTCGCGCCTGTTTGACGACCCATTGTACCAACAGAGAGGCGCCCTCTTCTGGCCAGGTGTGCACAATCCGCACAACGCTGCGTGCTGCTGTGTGATTGTTGGCCATACAGATGCGCAGGCGGCACGCCTGCTCTCTTGCACTTCCCAGCCATACATAGCAGTGGTGGCTGGGAGGGTCGTCGACAGGGCAGCCGCTGTGGTGCATTCCGCGTTGGCCGGTAGGTCTCTCTTGTTGACGGTTTGCTGGCACTGCTGGACCCACTGAATGCAGACTTCTGGCCCAACTGGGTCCAGGATGACGCCTACCGCCTCCTGGGGCTCAACGCCACAGCAGCTAAGGTGTGGCCGAGGGGGGGGGGAGTGGCAGGGCTGCGCAGTGCGGCTTGGCATCGCCAGTGCCAGCATCAGCTCATTTGCCATTGCCGCGCTGTGCATGTCGTTTCAGCACCTGCCTCGAGTCGAGTCAACGTTTGAAGTTCGCCTGCACTTGCATGGTGGTATCACCCGCTGTGCTTTTGCGCGCACGTGCGTGCAAGCAGGCGCTGCTGGCCGAGGGCAAGGGCTGGGGGCGGCGCGACTGCGAGAGCGGGCAGCTCCTGGTTGACAGGGGCCGCCACCTTGACGCCCTGGAGGTGGCCTTCTACGCCAACAGCTTCGACGACGTCCTGTACTCACAGGTCGCAGTGGCTAAGCTGCTGCAGGGGGGGGGCTCCAGGATGCAGTGCGGCAGCGTCACTGAACAACGGCCACCTTGCGGTTTAGAACTTTGAGGGGGGCGTTATTATGGCCTCCTCATCATTGTCCTTGGATGAGCATTCAGCAGGATCGCAGTCGTGCGGGCACCTGCCATAACGCAGGTACTGTACTTTGCGGCATCCCACGCGAGTAGTGGCTGTACCGTATTGCATTCTCCTGCCCATCACGTGAGCACTCGGGTCACCCCCGTGCGTGCACAAAACACGGCTCTTCTCATGTCCCCCATGCCCCATCTACTGTCTCCCCTCTTGTCTCAGGTTCACGGTGACAAGGACCTCTTCCCCCTGGCCTTCGCTGCTGCGGGCAAGGGCCGGGAGTACGCCCAGGTGCCCGCAATGTTGCAGCCCAGGACAAAAACATCAAGTACAGTAACAGCAGCTGCGAGAAGCTGACTTGTGGTGTGCTTCTGGTGGGATGTGCCCTGTGCAAGCACGCTAACCTCGATTGTATTTGCTCATGCACGTGGCACGCAGGTGGTCGTCCCACCTGGCGGTGTCTTCCGCTGGGGCAAAGGGCAACTGGAGGTCAAAGGACAGAAGACCGCAGTTGACGGCTGGCAGCTGGTGGGGGCGATACAGCACGACAATTGGGGAGCGCCGGCCTTCTTCCACAGGTACGTGGGTGAGGGGCTACAGTGAACGGCGGCGAGGGCTCAGGCCTGTGCCCTGCAAGTGCCCCCAAGGGAGCATCGTGTCTGCACGCGTGGTTCAATAACCTTGGGCAGTCGGGCCGCCATCTCGAGGTGCCCGCACCCCGCAGTTATCACCGGGCCTGGTTCCTGAATACCGTTTGTTGCACCGTGCCCTTCCTGTCGCCCACGCCCAGGACCATGAACAAGCCAAGCCTGGACTCTGAGCAGTGGCCCGCTGAGCTCGTCACTGGGCCCCTTCCCATCAGGTGGGCACCCAAAACCTCATCCCAGGTGTCAAGGTTCTGCCGCATCTCGCCCCTGCACGCACCACACGTCCAGCAGGCACGACTTGAATCCCAAGTACATGTATATCCAACTTTCTCCATGACCTGCGCTTGACACCTCTGCCCGCGGCAGGTGGGTGCGTTACTACCTCGCCCACGACTCCCTGGGGCCCACCAAAGGCGTATGGTGGCAGCACGTCGCCCCTTCCAAGTCATTCGACGTATTCAGCATAGACCCCACCCCTAAACTGGCAATCCCGGCGGCAGCCTCAGACCGGGGCGGCAGCTGGGAGCTTGTGCGAACTGCACAGCTAGCACTGAGCGGCACACATTCTGATACTTTCTGGAAAAGTGAGCGTGACACTGAGCTTCGGGACCGCAAGTGCCTGTCTCTGCCGTTGCTGCAGCGTTTGCAAGCGTGGCAGCTCGCGCTGCCGGTTGATAATCCTGCACCCATTTGCCATGCGTGGACATCGTTGCGTACGGGCCCCCAGCCGCACTGCAGGCATGCAGGCACCTCGATGTTGGGAGCAGCTGGCGAGGCTGCCATTATTGAGGCCCCCCTTGCGCTGTCGGCTGAGCATCTGGAGGGGTTGGCACTTGATGCACACGGCCGCGAGGTGGCGGACGGCACCCCCGTGGCAGCACTACGGGTGTCCGATGCGGCGCTGGCTGTGTCGTCCCCGCTGCGCACTATCAGGGCCAGTGAGGAGGCCCTTGTGTGGTTGCGAAGCCATACAGAGCGGTTTCCTCGGTTACACAACGGGTCTTGACTTGAACGCCTTGTCGGACAAGGCGTTCAAGTCTTCCCTTGTCAAGCGAAGCAGGTTGCGAGGGGTTTGGCAGCCGTGCGCCCTGCTGGTGGCGCCACACACCTGGCCACCGAGCGTCATGCTGGGCCTGGGGTTGGTGGTCTGTCATCCGGCAATAAACTGGCTGCGGCGCTTCCCCTGCACACAGCGTGCGGTGCAGTGCAATGCGTTGCAGAGGGAGGTGATGGGCTTGCGAAACTGTCAGGCCTAGGGTGAAATGCTATTGCCACGGCGCCAGCAGCGCCGCGAGTACCAAGCACACAGAGCCCAGCAGCCGTTTGCCGTGTTCGGCTGCAAGCTCTCTTGCGACCCCTGAGTTGTCGCTGCCCCCGTCTTAAAGCCGCGTGCATGCTCACCGCCGGCGCCGTTGGTGCAGGCGTGCCTGACGGGGTGACCCGCACGCTGACCGAAACCGCCTCTTCAGATGTACTGCTTGGCGGGAGTGCGCACGCCGCAGTTCCACGGTGAGAGAGTGTCTACAGGATGCTGCCGCCACCAGCGTGTCGTGTCGTGCAGGTACGGTTCAAATTGCGCTTCAAGCACAGTGAATTATGCGTCCCAACCTTTCCAGCAGTGCAAATTCCTTGTGAAGGTCAGGCCTGATCGCTTGGCAGACAGAGGCGGTCCCCGCTGGCTGCCGGACTTGCACCCAGCAGCAAGCGCATGACGCACCGCCGCTCACCCGGCTCCTCCAAAGGCTAGAGCTAGTACGGCAATCACAAGCATTCCCAGCACAACGATGGCCCCGCCGATAGCCGCAACACCCCGCAGGTTAGCAATTACCTGGGAGCGCACATGAGGGGATATAGGCGACTCATGGGGAGCAGCATGTCAGGACACTATGCACCGGAGAGACCAGAGCAGGCGCCTGCTGCCCACCCGCCGCAAACACATGTCCGCTGTTGCGATCGCGACGCCGCAGCGGCTACCTACAACAGCCAGCGGCTCACCCAGGACGGTGTAACGGTCTCAGGCAGTTCAATAGTGGGAAGTCCTGGCAGATCAAGCGCACAAACCGTCCCTGCTGTGTTGCAAGACCCAGCTAGTCAATTTGGGCATGCGTTTTATGGGAATTTTAAGTACTGCTGCTGCTGCTGCTGCTGCTGCTGCTGCTGCTGACTGTGCGGTCAACCCGGCAGACGCAGCGGTCAACGCAATTGCACCTACAGGCCTGTCACAGAGCGCACCTAGCTCTAGAACGAGCGCAACCAACATTACGGCCAAAGCCTGCGTACTAGTTTTCGCCATCGCGGTGACGGGTTGTCTTGCAATGCGGGCTGCGCCGTGTTCGTGTCGTGCGAGGCGGAAACGATGCGATGTACTTGCCACGGCTTGATTGGCGTACAGTATCCTTCAGATGCTGCTACCTCTGACCACATGATTGCACAGCTTCCGCTGCAACTGCGCATGCACAACAGCAGGATTGCGTCGAGCATGATGTCACGACTGCATGAATTCGAGATGGATGCCACGACAGATCGAGACGTAATGCAGCCATGAAGAGGAGGAGACTTTGTCGTCACACTCGCGTCAAGACTGGACAAGTGGCACAGCTGACACACCTGCCCTGCCTCCCGACATCCCAGGCGTGGATGGCTTGAGCCCCACTACGCAACACACACAGCCCTTCATTCGCCGAGCTGCAAGGCAGATTGCCTGCAAAGTCCTGCCGATTGCGGTGGGCCAAGGCGGCACCTGAGCGAACATGCAGTTACAGACATGTGACCAAGGCTGCGTCACTCCCGGTCCCGCCGCTTCTTTTTCTTGCTGCTGCTGGGCGCCTCCGCTGCCACGCTGCCGCCGCCGCCGCCGCCGCCCTCCTCCGCGTCCTCCTGCTGCCGCTTCTTCTTCTTTTTCTTTTCCTGCTGCCCCTGCTCGCCCCCCTCCGCGCCCACCGCCGCCCGTGCCTGCGGCGTCAGAAACCGCGCGGCGTCCTCGCCCCGCGCCCGCTGCTGCCCCGCCGCCGCCGCCGCGCCCGCGTCCGCGCCGCGCTGCGCGGCCTTGCTCTTCAGCGACGCGGCCAGCGCCTTCACGTCGCCGCCGGCCCCCTCCCGCTGCTGCTCGCCTGCCTTCTTCTCCTGCAGCCAGGTGGCGTGTGTGCACCAGCTCAACAGGGGCCCTCACAATCAGAGCCTCCCGCTGGTGGGGCCAGAGGACGCACCCCGCGACTCGAACCGCCACAAGCCCCTCAATCAGCCCGCCATCAGCCGGCAGGACCCCCCCGCCTCGCACGCCGTGTCGTCTGCCAAAACACACTGCCTCAGCAAGCACGACGCCCCAGGCCCGCACCTTTGGCGCCACAAACGCCTCCTCCCGCCGCCGCTTGGCCGCGTCCGACCTGTCGCGCTGCGCCTCCTCCCGCGCGGCGCGCCTCTTGGCGTCCCGCGCCTTCTCTGACAGGAAGTACTCCCCGCTCTCCAGCTGCAGGTCCACCTTGGAGGGCGCCTGGGGCGGGGGGAAGGGCGTGTAGGCCTTCTTCTCGCGCACCACGTGGGGCTTGCGGCGCGGCACGTTGCGCTTCTTGAACTTGGGCAGGAACCTGGGGGTGAGGGGTTGAGGGGGAGGGGTGTCGAGGGGGACTGGAGGGTGTGTGTTTTGTGTGTGAAGATGAGGGGGGGAGTGCTGGAGTCGCGAGAGTGAAGGGGCAGAGTAAAGGGGAAGAGGGGACACCCTTACCCCTTGAGAGAATGTGTGTTTTGGGGGTGGGATGCCTCCCGTCAGAGGACGCGACTGTCCGTGCTGGCCGCACTGGCTGTCGCGGCGGCCTCCATGCCAGCGCTTCCTTCAATCAGCTGGCTGCGAGCCGCGCCAACGCGAGTGCCCCCCAACCCTTGCTCCCACAACCCCAGCTCCTCCCCCCCCCCTCCCCCTCCCCCCC
>NW_014011105.1:0-8384 GCF_000611645.1 Monoraphidium neglectum
CCGCCGCCCCGCGCGCAGCCGGCGCAGCCGGCCCTGCCGGCGCCGCAGCGGGAGCTGGAGCAGCAGCTGGAGGCTGCGCGCGCCGCGCTCGACGCGGAGCAGCGGCGCGCGGCGGACGCAGAGCGCCGCGCGGACGATGCGCAGGCAGAGGCAGGGCGCCTGCGGGAGGCCCTGTACGCGCGCACGGGCCCGGCCGGCTGCACAGCCGCCGACGCCGGCGCGGCCGCGGACGCTGGCGCAGCTGCGGATGCCGCCGCGGACGCATTGCCGGGCTCGGTTGCGGGCGCGGCCGGAGGGGCGGGCACGCGACTGTGCGATCCCGAGGGCTAGTCGCCGCGAGCGACGGCGGCGACGCGGACGCGCCGGCGGGCGAGGCGGAGCGGCTGCGGCGGTGGCTGGCCCTGACGCGGGTGCAGCTGGAGGAGACGCAGGCAGACGCGCGGGACCTGCGCGCGCGCCTGGCCGCGGCAGAGGGCGTCGCGCGAAGGGGGTGCGCCCACAGCAACAGCAGCAGCAGCAGCCAGGTGGCAAAGTCGGATGACACACGCGCGCCGCGAGATCAATCTGGGCGCGAGGGCGCCCGGCTCGCGGCAAAGGGCGAGTTGGGTGGAGGACGACGGGAGCCCGCGCACGGAAGCGAGCAGCACGACAGGCAGCAGCACAAGCGGCGCGCCGGGGGCCCGGCGGAGCAGCTGGCGGATGCGCGCGCGGCCGGAGACGCCGCCGCGTCGCGCCTGGAGGAGCGGCTGGCAGCCGCAGAGGCCGCGCGGGCCGGCGCCGCGGCGCGCGTCGCTGCAGCGGATGCGAGGTGCGCGGAGCTCGAGCAAGCGGGGGCGGGGCTGCGGCGCGAAGTGGAGCGGCTGCAGCGGCTGCTGCTGCGGCCGTGCCAGCAGGCTGCACCAGATTTATTGTTGAAACATCAGGAGAGCGAGGAGGATGCTGACAGGACAGTTGATGACTTGATAGAAGACATTTTGGGTGGCTTGGAGCGAGACGAGCCCTCACATGGCATCAAGCAGTACCAACATCAGCATGACCACCAGCATCGACAGGAAGAGCAGCAGCAGGAGCAGCACCAGCAGCAGCAGGAGCAGCACCAGCACCAGCACCAGCAGCAATGGCGCGAGCAGGCGCCTGACGCAGGGCCGGACACAGAGGCGCGCGGCGGCGCCCCCGGCGGGCTGCGCTCGCAGCTGCTGTCCGCAGTTGCAGAGGGCCGCGCGCTGCGCGCTGAGCTGGCAGACACCCGCGGCCGCCTCGCCGCGCTGCTGCGCCTGGCGCGCCGCGCGGCGGGCGCCACGGCGCCGCGGCTGCGCGGGCCGCGCCGCGACGGTGACGGCGATGGGGACGGGGATGCGGCGGCTGCAGGGTTGGCGGCGGCGACGCGGCCGGAGGCGGAGGGCGGCGGCGGCGATGCGGCGCAGATGCTGAGCGCGTGGCAGGAGCTGGCGGATGGAATTGAGGCGCGCTACGCCTGTGGAGAGGGGCGGATGGAGGTGGGGCTCATTCGCGCCCGGCAGCATGCTGGATGGTTGCAATCGCATGATGTCAGCTTCGAGTGGCGCCTGCGTGGCGCCGGCCGTCCGTGTGCGCCGCTGCTTGTCCCTGCACTGGGCCTTTGAAATGGAAGGTAACCCACGCGGCCCTCCCCAAGCCTCGCATCCCCTGCATATCGAGGCCGCCCCTGCCTTCGGCCCCCCTCTTGCAGGAGCTGCTCATGCGGGGCCGCCAGGTGGACGCCCTACTGGACGGCGCCATGCAGCAGCTGCGCGCGCTCAAGCACGACGCCGCCTCCGCAGCCGCACCCGCCGCCGCCGTCGCCGCAGCTGCCGCAGCCGCTGCTGCCAGGCCCCCCGCCACCGGCCCTACCGCCGCCGCCGCCGCCGCCGCGCCCCAGGTGTCGGCGGTCGCGCCGGCCATGCCCAGCCACGTAGATCAGTGCTACGACAAAGCCGGCGGCTGGGACGCGGCCCTGGCATCTCCGCTGCCGCGCTCCGGCGACCATTCGCCGCGCAGCCCCAGGCTCTGCGCAGCATGGGCCGCCCCGCAGCCTGAGGCTGTCGAGCAGCAGCCGCGCGAGGCGCGCCGGCGATGGCGCCGCCGCTTCCAGGAGCACCGAGAGCCGCATCCTCAACTCGAGGCCCATCAGCACCAGCAGCAACAGCAGCAGCAGCAGCAGCAGCAGCAGCAGCAGCAGCAGCAGCAGCAGCAACAGCAGCAACAGCACGCTGAACAGCAGCTTATGAACCACCCACACCACCACCACCATCAACACGACTCGTGCACGCCTCAGCAGCTTCGACAGCACAGCCAGCACGACCTGTCAGACTTCGACCATCCGCAAGGCATCTGGGCGAACGTAGGCAGCAGGCTAGCTCACTTCATGGGCCACCAGCCAGCAACGCCTCTGCATGTACGTGTGCAGGCTTTGGTGTCGGATGAGGAGCGCGAGGGGGCCCCCAAACGGCGCCACAGGCAGGACGATTGGCGGCAGCAGCAGCAGCAGCAGCAGCAGCAGCAGCAGGAGGAGGAGGAGGAGCAGCAGGAGCAGGATCATCACCAGCAGCAGGAGCAGCCGCAGGAGCAGCAGCAGCCCAAATATGAGCAGCAGCACCAGGAAGGGAAGTACAAGTATGTGCAACATCAGAAGCTTGGCCAGCAGCAGCAGGAGCAACGACAACAGCAGCACCCTTGGCAGCCGCCGCCGGATGGCGTGGCAACCCGTCCGGACAGCCAAGCGGTGGTCCAGACACGCTGTAAGACATTGGAAGACCCGTTGCCCCATGAAACCCAGCACGAGCAGCCGCTCCATGATCCCCAGCTCTTACAGCGACGGCCCCGCGGGCAGCTGCCGCAGGGCGCGCCGCCGCAGTCGCTGCCGGCGCTCCCGGCATGCCGCTGGGGCGCCGAGCCCGGCCGCCGCCCGCAGCAGCCGGGCACACCGGGGCGGCCACCGGCGCGTGGGGTCGTGGGGGATGTTTCTCTGCCCGATTACACGTATGGGGGCCTGGAGGAGGCCTGGTGGAACCGCCCCTCAGCAGCTGTCGACCCCGTGACAGAGCTGCCAGACTTCCTCAGGGCCGGCGCGGTAGGCGCCATCTGAGCGCCCGCACACTGGGGATGTGCACGGCGGCGCTGGCTTCGGTGCGCACGGGCGGGCACACGTCCCAGAATGCAGCCATGCACACAGTCATGCAGTCACACACAGACACACACAGAGACACACACACTCTCTCTATCTCTCTCACACCCAAGCACATGCGCGCACGCATGCACGCACACATGCACGCACGCACACACGCATGCATGCACACACGCACGCACACGCACTACGCCGGCTGGATTTTTGCTAGGCATGCAAAGTTGCATCCATGCACGTTCAGAGAGATGCACATTGGCTTGCTCAAAAACATCCGGGTTGACCGAGGGAGCTGCGACCCATCACAGCACCAGCGAGCACGCTCTGTCGACGTGCCACACACCCAGACTGAATTGTGAAATGCACGGCGCTGCCCAGCGCGACCGCATGTACGCATAGTGATCTTGGAATCCATTCCTGGGACCTCACAAATCCCTGGACCTGTGCCGGACACCGCCAGATCCAGGCTCCGTTCCTGCTGTCCCCACGATTTCGTACCCCAATTCGCAAACAAACCCCCCAGACGAACCCGACATGCATGCGGATGGTTGCACATCTGCTGTATCACATAAGCAAGACGATTTGATTGGCCCCTGTCCAGGTGGACAGCGGGTCCCTCCATCTTCTAAATGCGTAACCTCTCCCACTACGCTGACTGTTTATGTCCGAAGCCATGCGTAGTACATAGTGCAACCCGGTCAGCGGCCGGTGCGTACGAGCCAGCTGTTACACGGACGTTAATAAGGGGCAGCCGCTGCATCATCAAAAGGCATGCCGCCTGGGCGAGCAGCTGTTTTGTTGACTGTGGCACGTCGCGCAAGGAGGACAGAGGAGCAGCAAAGTCGAATGCACGCGGCAGGCAGCACCACCGGGCAACGAAGGTGCGTGCAAGCCCGCCATGCGGGCGTTCGTGACTGCCCAAAACGCCAGTAGTGCTGGCCTGCAGCTTAAGAACACACTGCGTGTGCATGCTGCGCGCGCAAATCGCAGCCGCATCCGCCACCAGAACAAACAAGAGGGCGCATCGCAAAACAACCAGTCAGTGCCCCTGCAGGGCGCCCCGTCGCTGCCACGGGCAGCGCGGCCGAATCCCACAGAGTGCGCGGCACTGCTGCGCCCTACCGCGCCTTTGATCGCGCCGCCGCCGCTGCGGCGCGCCCACGCCCGCCTGCACCCATGGGGTGCGCCTTGTTCTTGAATTTGGGGTCGATACGCTTGAACATGGGTGCGTTCTTAAGCATGTCTGGCACCACTATGAGGCGGATCCGGCTGCCGCGGATGTAGATGTGCGCCAGCTGCGGGATGGGATGCGTTGCAAAGGGGTTGGGCAAGGGGTTAATACTGCCGCGAGGCACGGCGATGCGTGACTCCGCATATGCCTGAAGATGCGGGGTGGTCACAGCATGGTGGAGCCTTTGGTAAAAGCGCGGCGGCAGCCACCACCGCCACAGTCGAGCGGCGCCGCGCGGCTAACCTGCGTGACATGGCCGTCTCGACCTGTGGCCGACACGTCCTTGATCTGGACGTTCCAGTTATCCTCTGCCAAATGCAGCTGCCCCCGGTACATCTCTCCCGTCTTGAGCTCCACTGTCACAACATGCCCCTCGGCCTCGTGAAGCAGCTTGACAGGGATGCCGACACCCTTCAGACTAGTCATGACTGATGCTACGTGTTACGCCCTGTAGAGGCCGCCCCGCGGGCCAGTGGGCGCTTGCAGATCAGCCGCGCCGAAATCCCCCTCTCTGAAGCCACGTGCTCCAAAAGTACTGTTGAAACTTGAAAGAGCTGCAGTCACAACGCTGGGCTCAGCGATCCGGTCGGTAGGGGTGGGAGTGATCTCGCCTACGGTGTGGGTGTAATAAAAGCGTCAAAGATAGCGAAAGCGAAGTGAAGTATGTGTCGTATAAGGGAACGGCAGTGTGGGTTCTTGAGGGCGCGAGTTCACACGCATGCCTGCCTGCTCTTGGTGCCTACGTGCGGAGGGGGTTGGCGCCGCGCTCTCATCCAAGTCCTGTGCCCACATGGGCGCGTAATGGCAAGCCAGGCCAACCCCACGGGCTCATTCATACCCACATCCAGTTGACTGGTAGCTGCCGCCAACACAGGCTGGCTGCACCAGGGTCCGCATGTGCCATTTGTCAATCCCTTGCGTTGACCCTTCTGACCTCGTGTTTTAGGGCCACCCGACAGCCGGCAAGGCGTACTCTAAGTCTGAGACGCGGATCTACGATCGGCAATTGCGAGGCGCAGGTGGCAGTTGGTGCTGCAACCAGTGGCGGGGCGACTCTGCAAGGTGCAGTGCAGGGGCACCAATGGGAGGCCGCAGGCGGCTGCAATACAGGTGCGACCCGCACCCGCGACGACAACACCAGTGTGGCCGCTACAAGTGAGAGTGGCAAGAAAAGTCAGGCGATCCTCGACAGCATTGACACATTATGACATCAGCAAGTCGCATCACAGCCGGCCGGGCCTACACTACACAGCAAGGGTGAAGCCAGGCGCAGACGCGCTGCCGGCCTTTGCGCGTGCAGCCTTGTTTTCGGGGCTTTCGCCAATTGACTCGGCAACTCGGCCTGCACAACTGGCATCACCGCCTTGCTCCTGGCTGCAGGACTGGGCTCGTCTTTTTTTTCTCGGCGGCAGTACCGCAAAGAAAGCCGCGCCGCGCATGGGCCAAAAAGCCGCGGCCCTCGCAGCAGGGCGTCGGGCGCGGCGCAGGTGCGGAGATGCCGATCACCGCTCGCCGCGCAAGCGTGGGTGCTCGGCTAGCACTGGCTTTCAGAAGCATGAGCCGCCTGGCGCCGCCAGCCGATTTCGCAGGCGTCTGCATGTCTAGGGCCTCGCATTGGCACATCCACGACGGATCAAACGGCCGACAACACCAATCACAGACACTGTGTATCTAACAGTGTGCCTCTCGGTGCAACCCGGTCAATCCTGACTATACTGTGAGCTTCGCCCTGCTACATTTCTCT
Source organism: Monoraphidium neglectum (assembly GCF_000611645.1). Classification (NCBI taxonomy): domain Eukaryota; kingdom Viridiplantae; phylum Chlorophyta; class Chlorophyceae; order Sphaeropleales; family Selenastraceae; genus Monoraphidium; species Monoraphidium neglectum. The sequence continues at coordinate 6,115 of NW_014011105.1, forward strand.
TGAATCATTGCATGGCTACCCCCTGCTTTCTTTTCTGTCTTATATTACTCCTCTTGCTTCTCAAAAGCACCGTTCACGCCCCTGCTGAATGGGAAAACCGGGCCTATGTGCAAGCCAGGTGACATGTGGTTACTCCGCCACAAAAAGAAAAGCAATGGCGAGGGGAGAGGGCAGGGCGGCTCGGCCCAGGGTGCCCCATGCGCAGCGCAATGCCTGCTGCCGCACGGCGCAAACGCAAGAGCAGGGGGCGCTTTGCGTTCCGCGAGAGCAGTGGGACCCGAACACACACACACGCATCATTAAATCGCCGACGGGGCCGTGTGCCAAATCCGTGGCGGCCGGGGTTCCCACCGGGGCCGCCGCGAGCGGCGGGCGGCGGAAGGTGGCGGCCAGGGGCGTTGGAAGGGGCAGGGGCATCACAGGGGGGACACGCGACGGCACGGGCGAAACCAGCCCGCGCCACGGCGGCGCGGACCGGCCAGCGCGGCGCCGCGCGCCCCGCGCTGGAAGGAAACATCGTACACGAATGGGCAAAATCAAAGAGGTGAGGGGAGGAGAACGAGGCTGGGGCGCGCCAGAGGGGGGCGGCGCCGGGGCCTGCCAGAGGGCACGGCCCCATGGATGGTGGAGGGCGTTTCATATCAATCGTCGTTTGGGTGCGGTCAAACGCGTGTGCCGCTGGTCAAAGGCGCAGCCTGGTCGCGGCCTGCCGGCCAGAGGCCCGGCAGGGGTGGCAACTCCTGCCACATGCGGGCAAGACTGCAGCACGCGAGCGCCCGAGCCCCGCCTTTCCAAATCGCAGGGCAGGGCTCAACGGGTGCGTGTGTTGCCATGTATTTCTGTGCTAGTAAAGGCCAACGCGCCGCGTGGCGCGCGCGTGCATCGCTGCTTGCAGATTGATTGAATGGCTCGGCACAACACCAGACGCGGGGAGTAAGGGGGCTCATGCGGACACCCATCCGCCAGCAATCAGTGGCCGTGGCGCCGTGCGGGCCAGGCAAACTGGGCCCCACCCACTCCGCCTGTGGTGCGCTGCGGGCATCGAGCTGCGCCGACGCTCGTGGGATGCGGGTGCGGCCCGCGCGTGCAGAGGCGGATGCCCGGTCATCGTGGAGGCCGCGCGGCGCAGGTGGCTGCGCCGTGCGCAACTCCGCACGCAAGGCCAGGCCACGTCGCGGACGCGACAGGTCGCGTGGCGCAACCGGCGCGTCGCATTGCGAGTGGAGGGCCGAGGTTGCATATATGCTTAGTCGTTTGATGTACTGTATAAATAGGTTCGTTCAGATTCGCGAGCACACGCAGCCGCCGCACAGGCGCGGCTGCCGATATGCGTGTGTGTGACGCCTCAGCGTGCTTGCCGCGCCGGGGGCCCACGGAGGAAGCCGAAAGGGTGGCGCCCTCGCCGCGCCCGCCGCCACAGAGCAGCGGGGTGGCGAGAACGTCCATGCGTGCGCGACGGCGGGGGCGCATCACCCCCACATATGCCGGCCGGCTTGCATCTTCATTCGCGCAACTGCTTGCGAACGGCCACAATTGTCGTTCAATATTCAGTCACATGAAATGTGCGTGCGGGCGCGTGCGCGCGCACGAGGAGGCCCTCAGGCGTGCGCCAAACCCCCGGACAGCGGTTACGACCCTGCCTCACGCCGCGCCGAACCGGCAGCGCGGCAGCGCCGCGCTGAGGCGGCCAGACACGAGGCTTTGGGGCCCGCCGGACGCGCCCTGCCCCTTGACCGCGACACGCAGGTCGCCCCAGCCAGATGGCATCGGCGTCAGCCACGCCACGAGCTCCTGCCCCAAGGCATCGAGCCCAAACGCCTGCCGCTCGGTGTGCAGACACAGCGCGACAGACCGCAGCGCGGGCAGCGTGCGCAGCGCGTCGCGCGCGCGCGGCGCGTCGGGGGGCGCGTCGGGGCCGAGGAGCGCCGTCTCTGCGACTTCCAGATCAATCTCCTCGAGCCCGGTCAGCAGCTCGATCGCCGCCAGGCCCTTTGGCGGCGGCGGCGGCGGGGGCGCGCAGAAAGACCCGTAGTAGCCCGGCAGCGGCGCCGTCGGGGCGCCGAACAAGGGGTGGTGGTAGTGCTGCTGCTGCAGCTGCTGCTGCCCCGGGAACGCCGCCCCCGCGCCCGCCGCGGCCGCCTCCGCGCCGGACATGAAGGGGGAGGGTTTCAGGTGCGCCCGCGAGAACGGCCCCAGGTCCCGCGCTGGGCGCGGCGGCTGCGCCGCCGCGAGCGCGGCCGCGGCTGCGGCGGCCTGCGCAGGCGCGGCGC